>NC_059212.1:6328474-6628474 GCF_020615455.1 Coregonus clupeaformis | reverse complement strand
CTCTCTCTCTTCCCTGCTCCATCCCTCTCTAACTTCCCTGCTCCATCCCTCCTCTCTTCCCTGCTCCATCCCTCTCGCTCTTCCCTGCTCCATCCCTCTCTCTCTTCCCTGCTCCATCCCTCTCTCTCTTCCCTGCTCCATCCCTCTCTCTCTTCCCTGCTCCATCCCCCTCGCTCTTCCCTGCTCCATCCCTCTCTCTTCCCTGCTCCATCACTCTCTCTCTTTCCCTTCACCTCTGACCTTCCTCCTTCCTTCTGTCTATTGTTTGTACAGGATCGCAGGACTTAATTGCTTTACACACACATACAAACCCTTTCACCCTTTTACTCTCCCAAGGGAGATATTGATCTTTCAAAATCAGGCGATACAAACTATGATTTAGTGATTAGAATAATAGCTACGTTTTTATGTATGGTTCCTATGTTTTTATTATTTTTTGTTGTAATTTTACCCCCTTTTTCTCCCCAAGTTCGTGATTATGATCTTGTCTCATCACTGCAACTCCCCAACGGGCTCGGGAGAGGTGAAGGTCGAGTCATGCGTCCTCCGAAACATGACCAGCCAAGCCGCGCTTCTTAACACCCGCTTGCTTAACCCGGAAGCCAGTTGCACCAATGTGTCGGAGGAAACACCGTTCAACTGACGACCAAAGTCAGCCTGCAGGTGCCAGCCCGGAGTAGCTAGAGCGCAAGCCAAAGATGGTGTTCTTTGGCTTGCAAGCTGCCCCCATTTTCCTCCAAACATAATGATGGTCATTATGCCAAACAGTTATATTTTTGTTTCATCAGACCAGAGGACATTTCTCCAAAAAGTAAGATCTTTGTCCCCATGTGCAGTTGCAAACCGCTGTCTGGCTTTTTTATGGCGTTTTTGGAGCAGTGGCTTCTTCCTTGCTGAGCGGCCATTCAGGTTATGTTGATATAGGACTCGTTTTACTGTGGATATAGATACTTTTGTACCTGTTTTGTCACACCCTGGCTCTGGGGACTCTATATGTTGAGCCAGGGTGTGTAGATTCTATGTGTTTATGTTCTGTGTGGGAGTTCTAGTTTGTGTATTTCTATGTTTGGCCAGTGTGGTTCTCAATCAGAGGCAACGAGTGTCAACTGTGGCTGGTTGTCTCTGATTGGGAACCATATTTAAACAGTCTGTGTTCCCTTTGTGTTTGTGGGATCTTGTTCCGTTTTGGTTTGTTGCCGTGTCGGTTGTGTTATACCGATGTTTGCAACTAACGCTGCGCATTGGTCTACTCTCTACGACGATCGTGACAGAAGATCCCACCATACCAGGATCAAGCAGCGTGTCCAGGAGCAGGCAGCCTGGACGTGGGAGCAGATCTTGGACGGGCAGGGGTCCTGGACCTGGGAGGAAATCCAGGCCGGGATGGATCGCCGGCCATGGAAGGAGACGGTAGAGGCGCGACGGAGAGAGGAGCAACGGCGTAAACAGTGTCGTCGTCGGTCGGACGAGAGGCAACCCCAAAACATTTTTAGGGGGGGGCACACGGCATGGGCGACTGGGCAGCAGGAGGCTGCCACAGGGCGATTTGGGAGATTTGGAGAGAGGCCACCGGGTTTGGGGGCCAGAAGGCAGGTTGGCGGAGCCTGGATGGAGAGCGGAACCAACTTCCCGTACTCAGGCATGGCAGCATGGGACTGGGCAGGTTCCGCGGTATGCGGAGCGGCGTACTGTGCCACGAGTGGTCCGGCATAGTCCGGTACGTCCTGTGCGAGCACCCCGCACGTATCGTGCGAAGGTGGGCATGCAGCCAGGACGGAGTGTGCCGGCTCAGCGCTCGTGGTCTCCAGTGCCTCTCCTCGGTCCCGGATATCCTGCGCCAGTGTCGCGTGCTGTTATGCCAGTACGGGTACACAGCCCTGTGCGTCCTGTGCGGATGCCTCACACAGAGTGTGTGAAGGTAGGCATTCAGCCGGGACGGGTTGTGGCCGCTCTTCACTCCAGGTCTCCTATCCGTCTCCACAGCCCGGTCCGGCCTGTTCCTGCCCCTCGCACCAAGCCTATGGTGCGCATCGCCAGCCCGGCCCGGCCTGTTCCTGCCACTCGCACCAAGCCTACGGTGCGCGTCGCCAGCCCGGCCCGGCCTGTTCCTGCCACTCGCACCAAGCCTACGGTGCGCGTCGCCAGCCCGGCCCGGCCTGTTCCTGCCACTCGCACCAAGCCTACGGTGCGCGTCGCCAGCCCGGCCCGGCCTGTTCCTGCCACTCGCACCAAGCCTACGGTGCGCGTCGCCAGCCCGACCCGGCCTGTTCCTGCTCCTCGCACCAAGCCTACGGTACGCGTCGCCAGCCCAGCCCGGCCTGTTCCTGCTCCTCGCACCAAGCCTACGGTGCGCGTCGCCAGCCCGGCCCGGCCTGTTCCTGCCACTCACACCAAGCCAGGGGTGCGAGTCGTCAGCCCGGTACGGTCCGTTCCTGCTCCACGCACCAAGCCAGGGGTGCGTATCGTCAGCCCGGTCCGGCCCGTTGCTGCTCCACGCACCAAGCCAGGGGTGCGCATCGTCAGCCCGGTCCGGTCCGTTCCTGCTCCACGCACCAAGCCAGGGGTGCGCGTCGCCAGTCCGGCACAACCCGTGCCTGGGTCACCGGTGCCTGATCAGGTACCGGTCAGCTGCTCCACAACGGAGCTTAAGCAATCCGCTCCTTCGATGTCCAGTCCAGCTCCAGCCTGCGGGACCAGACCGGACCAGGGGCGCTACGGGGGGATTATTGAAGGGTGGTGGTCAAGCCCGGAGCCGGAACCGCCTCCGAGGAGGAATGCCCACCCAGCCCTCCCCTGTTTGGGTTTTGTTGAGGCGCGGTCGCAGTCCGCGCCTTTGGGGGGGGGGGGTACTGTCACACCCTGGCTCTGGGGACTCTATATGTTGAGCCAGGGTGTGTAGATTCTATGTGTTTATGTTCTGTGTGGGAGTTCTAGTTTGTGTATTTCTATGTTTGGCCAGTGTGGTTCTCAATCAGAGGCAACGAGTGTCAACTGTGGCTGGTTGTCTCTGATTGGGAACCATATTTAAACAGTCTGTGTTCCCTTTGTGTTTGTGGGATCTTGTTCCGTTTTGGTTTGTTGCCGTGTCGGTTGTGTTATACCGAGGACGTCACGTTTTCGTTTTGTTCGTGCATTCATTAAATATGTTTGCAACTAACGCTGCGCATTGGTCTACTCTCTACGACGATCGTGACATGTTTCCTCCAGCATCTTCACAGGGTCCTTTGCTGTTGTTCTGGGATTGATTTGCGCACCAAAGTACATTAATCTCTAGGAGACGGAACGCGTCTCCTTCCTGAGCGGTATGACGGCTGCGTGGTCCGATGGTGTTTATACTTGCGTACTATTGTTTGTATAGATGAACTTGGTACCTTCAGGCGTTTGGAAATTGCTCCCAAAGATGAACCAGACTTGTGGATGTCTACAATCTTTTTTCTGAGGGCTTGGTTGATTTCTTTTGATTTTCTCATGATGTCAAGCAAAGAGGCACTGAGTTTGGTGGTAGGCCTTGAAATACATCCACAGGTACTCCTCCAATTACATTTTAGTCATTTAGCAGACGCTCTTATCCAGAGCAACTTACAGTTAGTGAGTGCATACATTTTTTCGTACTGGCCCCCCGTGGGAATCGAACCCACAACCCTGGCGTTGCAAACGCCATGCTCTACCAACTGAGCTACACGGGACCTATTGACTCAAATGATGTCAATTAGCCTATCAGAAGCTTCTAAAGACATAATTTTCTGGAATTTTCCAAGCTGTTTAAAGGCACCGTCAACTTAGTGTATGTAAACTTCTGACCCACTGGAATTGTGATACAGTGAATTATAAGTCAAATAATCTGTCTGTAAACAATTGTTGGAAAAATTACTTGTGTCATACACAAAGTAGATGTCCTAACCGACTTGCCAAAACTATAGTTTTTTCACAAGACATTTGTGGAGTGGTTGAAAAACGAGTTTTAATGACTCCAACCTAAGTGTATGTAAACTTCCGACTTCAACTGTACATATGAGATGAGTAGTGCAATATATGTAAACATTATTAAAGTGACTAGTGTTCCATTTCTTAAAGTGGCCAGTGAATTCAATAGGCAGCAGCAGCCTCTAATGTACTAGTGATGCCTATTTAACAGTCTGATGACCTTGAGATAGAAGCTGTTTTTCATTCTCTCGGTCCCAGCTTTGATACACCTGTACTGACCTCGCCTTCTGGAAGAGGGGTGAACAGGCAGTGGCTTGGGTGGTTGATGTCCTTGAGGATCTTTTTGGCCTTCCTGTGACATAGGCTGCTGTATATGTCTTGGAGGGCGGGTAGTTTGCCCCCGGTAATGCGTTCGGCAGACCGCACCACCCTCTGGAGAGCCCTGCGGTTGTGGGTGGTGCAGGTGCTGCACCAGACGGTGATACAGACCGACAGGATGCTCTCAATTGTGCATCTGTAAAAGTTTGTGAGGGTTTTAGGTGCCAAGCCGAATTTCTTCAGTCTCCTGAGGTTGAAGGGGCTCTGTTGCGCCTTCTTCACCACACTGTCTGTGTGGGTGGACCATTTCAGTTTGACGGTGATGTGTACGCCAAGGAACTTGAAGCTTTCCACCTTCTCCACTGCGGTCCCGTCGATGTGGATAGGGGGGTGCACCCTCTGCTGTTTCCTGAAGTCCACAATCATCTCCTTGATGTTGAGTGAGAGGTTATTTTCCTGGCACCACACTCCCAGAGCCCTCACCTCCTCCCTGTAGGCAGTCTCGTCATTGTTGGTAATCAAGCCTACTACTGTTGTGTCGTCTGCAAACTTGATGATTGAGTTGGAGGCGTGCTTGGCCACACAGTCATGGGTGAACAGGGAGTACAGGAGGGGGCTGAGCACGCACCCTTGTGGGGCCCGAGTGTTGAGGATCAGCGAAGTGGAGATGTTGTTTCCTACCTTCACCACCTGGGGGCTGCCCGTCAGGAAGTCCAGGACCCAGTTGCACAGGGCGGGGTTCAGACCCAGGGCCTCGAGCTTAATGATGAGCTTGGAGGGTACTATGGTGTTGAATGCTGAGCTATAGTCAATGAACAGCATTCTTACATAGGTATTCCTCTTGTCCTATTTTCGGAAGCTACCCGGAACATATCCCAGTCCGCATGATCAAAACAATCTTGAAGCGTGGATTCCGATTGGTCAGACCAGCGTTGAATAGCCCTTAGCACGGGTACTTCCTGTTTGAGTTTCTGCCTATAGGAAGGGAGAAGCAAAATGGAGTCGTGGTCAGATTTGCCGAAAGGAGGGCGGGGGAGGGCCTTATAACCATCCCGGAAGTTCGAATAGCAATGGTCGAGGATTTTAGCAACGCGAGTACAACAGTCGATATGTTGATAGAACTTCGGTAGCCTAGTCCTTAAATTTGCTTTGTTAAAATCCCCGGCTACAATAAATGCAGCCTCAGGATATGTGGTTTCTAGTTTGCTTAAGGTCCAGTGAAGTTCTTTGAGGGCCGTCGTGGTATCGGTTTGAGGGGGGATATACACGGCCGTGACTATAACCGAAGGAAATTCTCTTGGGAGATAATATACGGTCGGCATTTGATTGTGAGATTTTCTTTGTCGGGTGACCAGGTTTCTAAAAACCTGTTTTTACTTTGTCATTATGGGGTATTGTGTGTAGATTGATGAGGAAACATTTTTGTTTAATCAATTTTAGAATATGGCTGTAACGTATAAAATGTGGAATAAGGGAACAGGTCTGAATACTTTCCTAATGCACTGTAGCGTCATATGTTGAATGTGTTGAGAAAACACAGAGATATGCGATGTATACAGTCAGTATTTGTCAACATGAAGAGAGAAAATAGGATGTCACATATCTCAGGATATTGAATGAGTCCATATCTGGCCATAGGAATAGGAGTAATCCCAACATCATATATGTCTAAAAGACTCATCTGGATTCAGAATTTTTCAGGATATGTTGCATATCCACAAAACTCAAAATATGCATTGGAAATTGTCTGTATTCTCTAGAATATCAAAAACGTGTCATGTAAAAAAAAAAAACGTGTCATGATATGGACCCCTTTTCGCCCAGTGTCATGGCTGGAACGGCATAAATGGAATGGTATCGAACACATCAAACACATGTTTCCCATGTGGTTGATACAATTCCATTCACTCCATTCCAGCCATAATTATGAGCCGTCCTCCCCTCAGCAGCCTCCTTTGTATATATACAGCACCAGTCAAAAGTTTGGACACGCCTGCTCATTCAAGGGTTTTTCTTTATTTTTTTTTACAATTTTCTACATTGTAGAATAATAGTGAAGACATTAAAACTATGAAATAACACATATGGAATCATGTAGTAACCAAAAAAGTGTTAAACAAATTAAAATATATTTTATATTTGAGATTCTTCAAAGTAGCCACCCTTTGCCTTGATGACAGCTTTGCACACTGTTGGTATTCTCTCAACCAGCTTCATGAGGTAGTCACCTGGAATGCATTTTAATTAACAGGTGTGCCTTGTTAAAAGTTAATTTGTGGAATTTCTTTACTTCTTAATGCGTTTGAGACAATCAGTTTTGTTGTGACAAGGGAGGGTTGGTATACAGAAGATAGCCCTATTTGGTAAAAGAGCAAGTCCATATTATGGCAAGAACAGCTCAAATTATCAAAGAGAAACGACAGTCCATCATTACTTTAAGACATGAAGGTCAGTCAATCTGGAAAATTTCAAGAACTTTGAAAGTTTCTTCAAGTGCAGTCGCAAAAACCATCAAGCGCTATGATGAAACTGGCTGTCATGAGGACCGCCACAGGAATGGAAGACCCAGAGTTACCTCTGCTGCAGAGGATGAGTTCATTAGAGTTACCAGCCTCAGAAATTGCAGGCCAAATAAATGCTTCACAGAGTTCAAGAAACAGACACATCTCAACATCAACTGTTCAGAGGAGACTGTGGGAATCAGGCCTTCATGGTCGATTTGCTGCAAAGAAACCACTACTAAAGGACACCGATAAGAAGAAGAGACTTGCTTGGGAAACACGAGCAATGGACATTAGACCGGTGGAAATCTGTCCTTTGCTCTTATGAGTCCAAATTTGAGATCTTTGGTTCCAACCACCCGTGTCTTTGTGAGACGCAGAGTAGGTGAACGGATGATCTCTGCATGTGTGGTTCATCGTGAGGCATGGAGGAGGTGTGATGGTGTGGGGGTGCTTTGCTGGTGACACTGTCTGTGATTTGTTTAAAATTCAAGGCACACTTAACCAGCATGGCTACCACAGCATTCTGCAGCAATGTGCCATCCCATCTGGTTTGCGCTTAGTGGGACTATCATTTGTTTTTCAACAGGACAATGACCCAAAACACACCTCCAGGCTGTGTAAGGGCTATTTGACCAAGAAGGAGAGTGATGGAGTGCTGCGTCAGATGACCTGGCCTCCACAATCACCCTACCTCAACCCAATTGAGATGGTTTGGGATGAGTTGGACCGCAGAGCGAAGGAAAAGCAGCCAACAAGTGCTCAGCATATGTGGGAACTCCTTCAAGACCGTTGGAAAAGCATTCAGTGGAGGTCACGGATTAGAGTGGAGACGGTTTGTCCCTTTTGGTGTTTTTCTGCGTGTTCACCATGGCTGGCCCTGGGGGTACTGGGGTCTTGGTGTTGGCTTGTCCAAGGCCGTGGTCGGGTGTGGAGGCGCACTGTGGCCTGCAACAGCTGCAGAAGCACTACTACATGTACCTAAGGCACTGCATCGCAGTCCTAGCTGTGCCACTAGAGATCCTGGTTCGAATCCAGGCTCTGTCGTAGCCAGCCGCGACCGGGTGACCCATGGGGCGGCGCACAATTGGCCCAGCGTCGTCCAGGGCAGGGGAGGGAATGGCTGTCAGGGATGTAGCTCAGTTGGTAGAGCAGGATTGTGGGTTCGATTCCCACGGGGGGTATAAAAAATATATATATAATGTATGCACTCACTAACTGTAAGTCGCTCTGGATAAGAGCGTCTGCTAAATGACGTAAATGTAAATGTAAATGTAATGAAGCTAGTTGAGAGAATACCAACAGTGTGCAAAGCTGTCATCAAGGCAAATGGTGGCTACTTTGAAGAATCTCAAATATAAAATATATTTTGATTTGTTTAACACTTTTATGGTTACTACATGATTCCATGTGTTATTTCATAGTTTTGATGTCTTCACTATTATTCTACAAAGAAAAGCCCTTGAATGAGTAGGTGTGTCCAAACTTTTGACTGGTACTGTATATATATATATATATATATATATATATATATATATATATATATATATATATATATATATAAAACAAAGATATTACAATGGTTACATGCATTTGTAAGGGAATGGCATCATCACTCAGTGCTCCTTTCAATGCAGCAGCGTTACAGAGCTCACACCGTGATGCAGACCCAGAGAGAAGACAAAACGTACCTCGAGAAAGACAGAGATGGCAGTGAGAGACAGGGGAAAAATAAGAGGATCGCTGATGTCAGTGAGAGAGAGAGAGAAGCCTGTTCTGAGGACAAAATGGAGGGAGACGAAGAGAGAAGAAAAGGCCAGAGCAACAACCAGGGCATATTTTACCCCTCCCCCACACCTCCCCCCACTTCCTGAACACGACCCAATGCCAGGGCCCTCAAGGTTAGAGCAAGCTTGAAGCTGGGCACTTTGATGATTTATTAATCAGGATCTATTTGAGTTGTGTTCACAACAGTTCACAATATATGTGCTCTATTCTATATTACTAAACATACCTATGCTATTACTATGTTTGTTTGTTTGATTGGTTGGTTTATTGATTACTTCATTCATTGAATAACTGACATACTGATTGATTAACTGATTGGATGATTGATTTATTGATTAGTTTACTGATCACAATACTAATAGTGCTGACTGTGGTTTAGGCAAAGACGTCAAGGTCAAAGACCAATAACATAAAGAAAAGACTCATGAAAGAGATCAAGGAAATTCAAGCCACCTTGGAAAAAGAGAAAAGGAAAAATACAGGAAGAGA
Source organism: Coregonus clupeaformis (assembly GCF_020615455.1). Taxonomy (NCBI): domain Eukaryota; kingdom Metazoa; phylum Chordata; class Actinopteri; order Salmoniformes; family Salmonidae; genus Coregonus; species Coregonus clupeaformis. The sequence continues at coordinate 6,619,454 of NC_059212.1, read as the reverse complement.
TTTCAACGCATTAAGGGAAACTCCAAATCTCCTCTCTCAAAAGTGAATGCCGTGCTGAGACATCATCCTTGTCACGCCCTGACTCTGGGGACTCGTATTTGTTGAGTGAGGCAGCTGTCGCTCGTTGTCTCTGATTGGGGACCATACTTAGGTAGCCTATTGGCACTAGGGGGTTGTGGGATCTTGTTCCGTGTAGGTATGTTTTGTGTTCTACCTTGGACTTCACGTTTCGTTTGTTTATTGTTTTGTCGGTTGTTTATTCATTAAAATAAACATGTACGCATATCACGCTGCGCCTTGGTCCGTCCCGTTCATCAACGATCGTGACGATCCTGTCCATCCAACCAGTAGAATAACCATTCTGTTACACACCTCATTGGTCGAAGACATTAGAACTAAATATCACAAATACAGAAAAGTAAAGGAGAGGCAGATGATTGCAAGAGTAACTATTGGGAAGATTGTGAAGAAGTGCAGACTGCAAAGCCTCACCAAGACTACTCTAGATTTTTCAAAGAAGAGGGCTGGATTGGATGGAGATCTTTATACCTTTGTGTGGACGAAGAGAAACCGGGCAACTGCTGAATCCAAGAAGAGAGTGAAATCCTTCTTTTTGAGGGATGATGTGAGTCGCATGACTACAGGAGGAAGCAAACTGTCACACGAAACAAAAAGAAGATGCAAAAAAGTTGTCTGACAGACACAGTGAAGAATCTACACAGGAAGTTCCTGTCAGAAAGTCAAGACTTGATCTCCTACTCTTTCTTCTGCACCTTTAGAGGCCATTTTAGGTTGTGGCACCCATGGAAGCTGACCGTGAGACGTGCCAATATAAAACCAACGAGAATCTCCAATTCATGGCTAACAGCCTTTACAGCCGTGGGCTTTTATAGTCTAAAAATCTTGAAGAGATGGCAGATGCCACTGTGTGCAACACCAAGTCTAAAACCTGTGCGTATGGTGAGTATAAGGAATGCCACCATGCCACTCACACCTTTGTGAAACTCCCATCAAACAAAGAAATTGCCCCAATGGTCAGTTGAGAGCTCCAAAGATGAAGAACACAGGACCAACGTTACAGTGAAGAAGGAGGTGACGACAACTAAGGATGAACTTGTCAGTCAGTTCCAGGACAGGCTCTTCAGGTTCAGGCACCACCTTTTCAACATCAGATGGCAGTAGGCAGTGTACAGATAGTTGAGGGAGAATCTCAAGCACAACCCATGTCTGATCCATGTGGACTTCTAGCGAGAATTACTCCTGCAAATACTCCATGGAGAATTGCATCATCAGGCGACCTTCCACACTGGATTATTATAAGCAGGAGCACAGCCTTCACCCGTTGTCTTCTGCTCCATCTTCCCATGAAGAAGGCACGACCCGCCAGAAATCTGGGCACACCGTGATCTAGTTATGGAGATGGTTAAGGAGAGGTACCCAGAAGTTAACCAGCTACACTTCTTCAGTGACAGGCCAGCAGGCTAGTATAAACAGAAGGGAAACATCTTCCTCGTTTCGCCTAGGAGAAGACATTCCAGATGCTGAGGCACTGTTCAACAAGCTGAAGAGTCTGCAATCATCAGTAGAGCTCTTATTTGTCAGCGAGAACAGTGTCAACACAAAGGTGCAGTAAATGCTTGAGGTATGTGTGTGCGCATGTCCATTTTTAAACTGTGGAGAAGGAGATATTGTCTAGTGGCTGTGTGAGTAAGGGAATACAGTGGGGGAAAAAAGTATTTAGTCAGCCACCAATTGTGCAAGTTCTCCCACTTAAAAAGATGAGAGAGGCCTGTAATTTTCATCATAGGTACACGTCAACTATGACAAACAAATTGAGAAAAAAAAATCCAGAAAATCACATTGTAGGATTTTTTATGAATTTATTTGCAAATTATGGTGGAAAATAAGTATTTGGTCAATAACAAAAGTTTCTCAATACTTTGTTGTATACCCTTTGTTGGCAATGACACAGGTCAAACGTTTTCTGTAAGTCTTCACAAGGTTTTCACACACTGTTGCTGGTATTTTGGCCCATTCCTCCATGCAGATCTCCTCTAGAGCAGTGATGTTTTGGGGCTGTCGCTGGGCAACACGGACTTTCAACTCCCTCCAAAGATTTTCTATGGGGTTGAGATCTGGAAACTGGCTAGGCCACTCCAGGACCTTGAAATGCTTCTTACGAAGCCACTCCTTCGTTGCCCGGGCGGTGTGTTTGGGATCATTGTCATGCTGAAAGACCCAGCCACGTTTCATCTTTAATGCCCTTGCTGATGGAAGGAGGTTTTCACTCAAAATCTCACGATACATGGCCCCATTCATTCTTTCCTTTACACGGATCAGTCGTCCTGGTCCCTTTGCAGAAAAACAGCCCCAAAGCATGATGTTTCCACCCCCATGCTTCACAGTAGGTATGGTGTTCTTTGGATGCAACTCAGCATTCTTTGTCCTCCAAACACTACGAGTTGAGTTTTTACCAAAAAGTTATATTTTGGTTTCATCTGACCATATGTCTGTCACGTTACCGATGTGGATGTGGTGGAGGAGTCAGGCGCAGGACACTGAGGTAAAGTCCAACAGTATATTTAATAGTCCAAAGAAATAACTGGAAAACCTCTGACCTCAAAACACAAAGAGGCGAGGGAGAATTACGCACACGCGTAAACACTAAACACAAAACAAACAGGGAGCAAAGACGTAGCTCCGACACTGTGGCAGTAAAAATAACAACACACAATAATACTAACACAAAACAAGGAACTTATAGGGCACGCAATCAACACACAAATGGACACAGGTGATACAGACAGACAAAAGCAATCGACTGACGAAACATAGAGCGGTGGCAGCTAGTACTCCCGGGGGACGGCGCTCGCCGAAGCCTGCCCGAACCAGGAGGAGGAGCAGTCTCGGCCGAAACCGTGACAGTACCCCCCCCTTGACGCGCGGCTCCAGCCGTGCGCCGACCCCGGCCTCGGGGACGGCCAGGAGGACGCGGACCCGGGCGCGTGGGATGCCCATGGTGAAACTCAGTCAGGAGGGATGGATCGAGTATGTCCCTCCTGGGCACCCAGCACCGTTCCTCCGGACCGTACCCCTCCCACTCCACGAGATACTGGAGACCACTCATCCGGCGCCTCGAGTCCAAGATGGTCCGGACCCGGTACGCCGGGGCCCCCTCGATGTCCAAAGGGGAGTGGGCCAGCTACCACCGGCCTGAGAAGAGACACATGGAACGAGGGGTTAATATTTTTATACTCTATAGGCAGTTGTAACCTGTAACACACCTCGTTCAATCTTCTCAGGACTTTGAAGGGCCCCACAAACCGCCGACCCAGCTTCCGGCAGGGCAGGCGGAGGGGCAGGTTTCGAGTCGAGAGCCAGACTCGATCTCCCGGTGCGTACACCGGTCCCTCACTGCGGTGGCGGTCGGCGCTCGCCTTTTGTTGACGGATGGCACGCTGCAGATGGACATGGGCAGCGTCCCACGTCTCCTCCGAGCGCCGAATCCACTCGTCCACCGCAGGAGCCTCGATCTGGCTCTCGTGCCATGGTGCCAGGACCGGCTGATAGCCTAAAACACACTGGAAAGGTGTTAAATTGGTGGAGGAGTGGCGGAGAGAGTTCTGGGCCATCTCTGCCCAGGGGATGAACCTAGACCACTCCTCCGGCCGGTCCCGGCAATAGGACCTCAAAAACCTACCCACATCCTGGTTGACACGTTCCACCTGCCCATTGCTCTCTGGGTGGTACCCCGAGGTAAGGCTTACCGAGACCCCCAACCGTTCCATGAACGCCCCCCAAACTCTGGAGGTGAACTGGGGACCTCGGTCAGACACTATATCCTCGGGGGACCCCATAGTGCCGGAAAACATGGGTAAATAGGGCCTCAGCGGTTTGTAGGGCAGTAGGGAGACCCGGCATGGGAAGGAGACGACAGGCCTTGGAAAACCGATCCACAACGACCAAAATGGTGGTATTCCCCTGGGAGGGGGGAAGATCGGTTACGAAATCCACCGATAGGTGGGACCATGGTCGTTGTGGAACGGGCAGGGGGTGTAGCTTACCCCTGGGCAAATGTCTAGGCGCCTTACACTGGGCACACACAGGAGGAGACATAAACCCTCACATCCCTAGCTAACGTTGGCCACCAGTATTTCATGCTAAGACAGTGCACGGTCCGGCCAATACCTGGATGTCCAGAGGAGGGTGATGTATGAGCCCAATAAATCAGTCGATCACGAATCTCGAGCGGAACGTACGTCCGCCCCACAGGACACTCGGGGGGAGTAGGGTCGGTACGCAGTGCCCGCTCGATTTCCGCATCGACCTCCCATACCACCGGAGCCACCAAACAAGACTCCGGCAATATGGAAGTAGGCTCGTTGGACCTCTCCTCTGTGTCATACCGCCGGGACAGGGCGTCTGCCTTACCATTCTGGGACCCAGGGATGTATGTGATCTTAAAAACGAACCGGGTTAGGAACATGTTCCACCTAGCCTGACGAGGGTTCAATCTCCTAGCTGCCCGGATGTACTCCAGGTTACGGTGATCAGTCAGAATGAGGAAAGGGTGTTGAGCCCCCTCAAGCCAATGCCTCCACACCTTTAGGGCCTGGACTACGGCTAACAGCTCCCTGTCCCCAACATCATAATTACGCTCCGCCGAGCTGAGCTTCTTGGAGTAGAACGCACAGGGGCGGAGTTTAGGTGGCGTGCCGGACCGTTGTGACAGAACTGCCCCAATACCGGTCTCGGACGCGTCTACCTCTACTTGGAATGGTAAAGAGGGATCCGGATGCGCCAGCACAGGGGCCGAGGTGAACAGGTTCTTTAGTTTGACAAATGCCCTGTCCGCCTCAGCCGACCACTGCAACGAACCGGACCCCCCTTTAACAGGGACGTAATGGGAGCTGCAACCTGTCCAAAACCCCGAATAAACCTCCGGTAGTAATTAGCAAAACCCAAGAACTGCTGCACCTCTTTTACAGTGGTTGGAGTTTGCCAATTAAGCACGGCCGATACCCGGTCTACCTCTATCTCCACGCCAGACGCGGACAACCGATAACCCAAAAAGGAGACGGACTCCTGGAAGAACAGGCATTTCTCTGCCTTGACATACAGGTCATGCTCCAACAGTCTTCTCAACACTCGGCGCACCTGGGCTACATGCTCGGCTCGTGTAGAAGAATACACTAGGATGTCGTCGATGTAAACTACTACACCCTGCCCATGCATGTCCCGGAAAATCTCGTCAACAAAGGATTGGAAGACTGAAGGAGCATTCATTAACCCGTATGGCATGACGAGATACTCGTAATGACCAGAAGGTGGTGCTAAATGCTGTTTTCCATTCATCCCCCTCCCTAATGCGCACCAGATTGTACGCGCTCCTGAGATCCAACTTTGTGAAGAACCGCGCTCCGCGTAATGACTCCGTCATCGTCGCAATCAGTGGAAGTGGGTAACTGTATTTAACTGTGATCTGATTGAGACTACGGTAATCAATACACGGGCGCAATCCCCCGTCCTTCTTCTTCACAAAGAAGAAACTCGAGGAGACCGGGGAAGTAGAGGACCGTATGTATCCCTGTGCCAAGGACTCGGCTATGTAAGTCTCCATAGCCGCTGTTTCCTCTTGAGACAGGGGATACACATGACTCCGGGGAAGGGCTGCTCCTATCTGGAGATTTATCGCACAGTCCCCCTGTCTGTGAGGAGGTAGCCGTGTTGCCCTCGATTTGCTAAACACGAGTGCTAAATCCTCATACTCAGGGGGAATGCGCAGTGCGGGCACTTGGTTCGGACTCTCTACCGAGGTCGCCCCTACGGAAACACCTAGACATCTCACTACACACTGGGCAGACCACTCCATAAGAGCCCTCTGTTGCCACGCTATGGTAGGATCATGGGTGCTTAACCAGGGAAGGCCCAACACCACAGGGTACGCAGGAGAGTCAATCAGATAAAACTGAATGGTCTCCTCATGACCCCCCTGCGTCGTCATCGTCAGTGGTGTTGTGACATCCCTGATCAGACCCGACCCCAACGGCCGGCTGTCTAATGCGTGAACAGGAAATGGAGCTTCTACCGGCCGAAGGGGAATTCCTAACCTTCCACAAAATGCCCGATCAATAAAGTTCCCAGCTGCGCCTGAATCTACTAGCGCCTTATGCTGGGAATGAGGTGCCACCTGTGGAAATCTCACAGGAATACTCATGTGACCAACAGAAAGCTCTGGGTAAGTGGGGCGCCTACTCACCTGAAATGACTCCCCAGTGCGTGGCCTGTTGTCACCTCTCCCAGGAGACCCTCCCCAGCACCTGGCCGCGGTGTGTCCTCCACGACCACAGGTGGTGCAGGGGATGGCCCCCCTCGGGTTCCCTCTCCTCCTCTCTCTAGCGCCAGCACCCCCGAGCTCCATGGGAATCGGCTCGGAGGTGCTGGAGGGTGGAATGGACGACCCCCACTCGGGACGTCCGCGGGTAGCCAGCAGGGTGTCTAGACGGATGGAAATGTCCACCAACTGGTCGAACGACAGGTTGGTGTCCCTGCAGGCCAGCTCACGTCGAACGTCCTCTCGTAGGCTACACCGGTAGTGGTCGATGAGGGCCCTCTCATTCCACCCCGCATCAGTCGCTAGTGTCCGGAACTCCAGTGCGAACTCCTGTGCGCTCCTCTTCCCCTGTCGAAGGTGGAATAGACGCTCTCCCGCCGCTTTCCCCTCAGGTGGATGATCGAAGACAGCCCTGAAGCGGCGGGAGAACTCCGCGTAGGTGATGGTTGCGGCGTCTATTCCCCTCCATTCGGCGTTGGCCCACTCCAACGCCTTGCCGGATAGACAGGAGATGAGGGCGGAGACGCTCTCGTATCCCGAGGGCGCCGGGTGTATGGTGGCAAGGTAAAGTTCCACCTGCAGGAGGAATCCCTGACACCCGGCTGCAGAACCGTCATATGCCCTCGGGAGCGAGAGCCGAATGCCACTGGGTTCCGGTGCTGAGAGAGGAGGACTGGCCGTTGGTGATGGGATGTTGTAAGAGTGCGTGGGCACCTCTCGATTCACCAATCGGCGCAGAGTGTGGGACACCTCGTCCATGGCGGTCCCGAGTTGCCGGATCATGTTGTCCTGGTAGTTGATCCGGTCCTCCAGGGATTCGGGTACCGCCGCTGTTCCTGCTGACTCCATGTTGGTGTGTTGTTCTGTCACGTTACCGATGTGGATGTGGTGGAGGAGTCAGGCGCAGGACACTGAGGTAAAGTCCAACAGTATATTTAATAGTCCAAAGAAATAACTGGAAAACCTCTGACCTCAAAACACAAAGAGGCGAGGGAGAATTACGCACACGCGTAAACACTAAACACAAAACAAACAGGGAGCAAAGACGTAGCTCCGACACTGTGGCAGTAAAAATAACAACACACAATAATACTAACACAAAACAAGGAACTTATAGGGCACGCAATCAACACACAAATGGACACAGGTGATACAGACAGACAAAAGCAATCGACTGACGAAACATAGAGCGGTGGCAGCTAGTACTCCGGGGACGGCGCTCGCCGAAGCCTGCCCGAACCAGGAGGAGGAGCAGTCTCGGCCGAAACCGTGACAATGACATTCTCCCAATCCTCTTCTGGTTCATCCAAATGCACTCTAGCAAACTTCAGACGGGCCTGGACATGTACTGGCTTAAGCAGGGGGACACGTCTGGCACTGCAGGATTTGAGTCCCTGGCGGCGTAGTGTGTTACTGATGGTAGGCTTTGTTACTTTGGTCCCAGCTCTCTGCAGGTCATTCACTAGGTCCCCCCGTGTGGTTCTGGGATTTTTGCTCACCGTTCTTGTGATCATTTTGACCCCACGGGGTGAGATCTTGCGTGGAGCCCCAGATCGAGGGGAGATTATCAGTGGTCTTGTATGTCTTCCATTTCCTAATAATTGCTCCCACAGTTGATTTCTTCAAACCAAGCTGGTTACCTATTGCAGATTCAGTCTTCCCAGCCTGGTGCAGGTCTACAATTTTGTTTCTGGTGTCTTTTGACAGCTCTTTGGTCTTGGCCATAGTGGAGTTTGGAGTGTGACTGTTTGAGGTTGTGGACAGGTGTCTTTTATACTGATAACAAGTTCAAACAGGTGCCATTAATACAGGTAACGAGTGGAGGACAGAGGAGCCTCTTAAAGAAGAAGTTACAGGTCTGTGAGAGCCAGAAATCTTGCTTGTTTGTAGGTGACCAAATACTTATTTTCCACCATAATTTGCAAATAAATTCATAAAAAATCCTACAATGTGATTTTCTGGATTTTTTTTTCTCAATTTGTCTGTCATAGTTGATGTGTACCTATGATGAAAATTACAGGCCTCTCTCATCTTTTTAAGTGGGAGAACTTGCACAATTGGTGGCCTGCGGTTATGGAACCCCTACCTGTCCCAGACCTGCTGTTTTCAACTCTTAATGATCGGCTATGAAAAGCCAACTGAGATTTATTCCTGATTATTATTTGACCATGCTTGTCACTTATGAACATTTTTGAACATCTTGGCATGGTTCTGTTATAATCTCCACCCGGCACAGCCAGAAGAGGACTGGCCACCCCTCATAGCCTGGTTCCTCTCTAGGTTTCTTCCTAGGTTTTGGCCTTTCTAGGGAGTTTTTCCTAGCCACCGTGCTTCTACACTTGCATTACTAGCTGTTTTGGGGTTTTAGGCTGGGTTTCTGTACAGCACTTCGAGATATTAGCTGATGTACGAAGGGCTATATAAAATAAAATTGATTGATTGATTGTAGTGGAACAGGTTGAGAGCTTCAAGTTCCTTGGTGTCCACATCACCAACGAACTATCATGGTCCAAACACACCAAGACAGTCGTGAAGAGGGCACGACAAAGCCTATTCCCCCTCAGGAGACTAAAAAGATTTGGCATGGGTCCTCAGATCCTCAAAAAATTCTACAGCTGCACCATCGAGAGCATCCTGACTGGTTGCATCACCGCCTGGTATGGCAACTGCTTGGCCTCCGACCGCAAGGCACTACAGAGGGTAGTGCGTACGGTCCAGTACATCACTGGGGCCAAGCTTCCTGCCATCCAGGACCTCTATACCAGGCGGTGTCAGAGGAAGGCCCTCAAAATTGTCAAAGACTCCAGCCACCCTAGTCATAGACTGTTCTCTCTGCTACCGCACGGCAAGCGGTACCGGAGTGCCAAGTCTAGGTCCAAAAGACTTTTCAACAGCTTCTACCCCCAAGCCATAAGACTCCTGAACAGCTAATCATGGCTACCCGGACTATTTGCACTGCCCCCCCACCCCATCCTTTTTACGCTGCTGCTACTCTGTTAAGTATTTATGCATAGTCACTTTAACTCTACCCACATGTACATATTACCTCAACTAGCCGGTGCCCCCGCACATTGACTCTGCAACGGTACCCCCCTGTATATATAGCCTCCCTACTGTCACTTTATTTTACTTCTGCTCTTTCTTTCTCAACACTTTTTTGTTGTTGTTTTATTCTTACTTTTTTTGTTTAAAATAAATGCACTGTTGGTTAAGGGCTGTAAGTAAGCATTTCACTGTAATGTCTGCACCTGTTGTATTCGGCGCATGTGACCAATAAAATTTGATTTGATTTGATTTGATTTGACTAAATACTTTTTTTCCCCACTGTATGTGTCTGTCCCTAACAGGGTGGAAATATCCCATGGTCCATGTGTGAACAATCCACCTACACTACGAGTCAAAACTTTTAGAACACCTACCCATTCAAGGGTTTTTCTTTATTTTTTACAATTTTCTACATTGTAGAATAATAGTGAAGACATCAAAACTATGAAATAACACATATGGAATCATGTAGTAACCAAAAAAGTGTTAAACAAATCAATTTATATTTTATATTTGAGATTCTTCAAATAGCCACCCTTTGCCTTGATGACAGCTTTGCACACTCTTGGCATTCTCTCAACCAGCTTCCTGAGATAGTCACCTGGAATGCATTTCAATTAACAGGTGTGCCTTCTTAAAAGTTAATTTGTGGAAATTCTTTCCTTCTTAACTTTTACGGGATCGGTGTCCCGTATACAGGACGGTTGAGCTAAGGTGCACTAATGTGATTAGCATGACGGTTGTTAGTAACAGCAAACTTTCCAGGACATAGACATGTCTTATATGGGCAGAAAGCTTACATTCGTGTTAATCTAACGGTACTGTCCAATTGACAGTAGCTATTACAGTGAAAAAATACCATGCCATTGTTTGAGGAGAGTGCACAACAACAAAAAACTTATCACGGCAACTGGTTTGATACATTCTCCTCTGAAGGTAAATAATGTACTTACATTCAGTAATCTTGCTTTGATTTGTCATCCTAAGGGTCCCAGAGATAAAATGTAGCATAGTTTTGTTTGATAAAATCCATTTTTATATTCAAATGTAGGAACTGGGTTCTACAGTTTGAACCCATGCTGTCTCTGGCTCCACACCCACCCGGCCTGGCCATCTAGATGTGTGAAAGTTAGTGTATAAGCTAATGATCCATCATGTATGACATTCCTGGGAGTGTGTAAACTTACATTTTGTATTACAATCCATATCATTTTTGTATGTTCTCTATAGTTATGTACTTGAAAATGTATCAATTGACCAATTCTGGCACATTTGGGCAGACTTGATACAAAATAGTCCAGTATTGCAATGCTTCACTGGGTCAATTTGAATCTTTGCACACATACTGCTGCCATCTAGTGGCCAAAATCTAAATTGCGCCTAAACTGCAATATTTCCTTTCTCTTGCATTTCAAAGATGATGAAAAAAACACACACAAAAAACATTTTTTTTTTTTTTTTTTTTTTATCTTTTACCAGATCTAATGTGTTATATTCTCCTACATTTAGTTCACATTTCCACAAACTTCAAAGTTTTTCCTTTTAAATGGGATCAAGAATATGCATATGCTTGCTTCAGGTCCTGAGCTACAGGCAATTAGATTTGGGTATATCATTTTAGGCGAAAATTTAAAAAAAGGGTCAGATCCTTAAGAGGTTAATGCGTTTGAGCCAATCAATTGTGTTGTGACAAGGTAGGGGTGATATACAGAAGATAGCCCTATTTGGTAAAAGACCAAGTCAATATTATGACAAGAACAGCTCAAATAAGTAAAGAGAAACGACAGTCCATCATTACTTTAAGACATGAAGGTCAGTCAATCCGGAAATTTTCAAGAACTTTGAAAGTTTCTTCAAGTGCAGTCGCATAAACCATCAAGCGCTATGATGAAACTGGCTCTCATGAGGACCGCCGCAGGAATGGAAGACCCAGAGTTACCTCTGCTGCAGCGGATAAGTTAATTAGAGTTACCAGCCTCAGAAATTGCAACCCAAATAAATGCTTCACAGAGTTCAAGTAACAGACACATCTCAACATCAACTGTTCAGAGGGGACTGTGTGAATCAGGGCTTCATGGTCAAATTGCTGCAGAGAAACCACTGCTAAAGGACACCAATAAGAAGAAGAGACCTGCTTGTGCCAAGAAACATGAGCAATGGACATTAGACCGGTAGTAATTTGTCCTTTGGTCTGGAGTCCAAATTGGAAATTTTTGGTTCCAACCGCCGTGTCTTTGTGAGACGTGGTGTGGGTGAACGGATGATCTCTGCATGTGTATTTCCCACCGTCAAATATGGAGGAGGAGGTGTTATGGTGTGGGGGTGCTTTGCTGGTGACACTGTCTGCGATTTAACCAGCATGGCTACCACAGCATTCTGCAGCGATACGCCATCACATCTGGTTTGGGCTTAGTGGGACTATCATTTGTTTTTCAACAGGACAATGACCCAACACACCTCCAAGAAGGAGAGTGATGGAGTGCTGCATCAGATGACCTGGCCTCCACAATCCCCTGACCTCAACCCAGTTGAGATGGTTTGGGATGAGTCGGACGCCAGAGTGAAGGAAAAGCAGACAACAAGTGCTCAGCATATGTGGGAACTCCTTTAAGACTGTTGGAAAACATTCCAGGTGAAGCTGGTTGAGGGAATGCCAAGAGTGAGCAAAGCTGTCATCAAGGCAAAGGGTGGCTATTTGAAGAATCTCAAATATAAAATATGTTTTGATTTGTTTAACACTTTTTTGGTTACTACATGATTCCAAATGTTTTATTTCATAGTTTTGATGTCTTCACTATTATTCTACAATGTAAAAAATAGTAAAAATAAAGAAAAACCCTTGAATGAGTAAGTGTGTCCAAACTTTTGACTGGTACTGTATATATATATATATATATATATATATATATATTTTTTTTTTTTTTACCAAACGTTATGAGGTCCAAAAGGGATCTTAATGGTAGAAATGACCCAGCTAGCTAATAACAGATCACTTCATTATGGCTAGTTAACAAGCGAACTTTCAGGGGATAAAGTAGATGACTATATCCAAATATTGTTTGATTTGCTTGCCATCTATAGTGGTGATGAGTGATGACAGTAGGAAAACTGACAACTTTACCAGGACAAGGACTTGCCGATGTCAAGATCTCTCCAAAAGCCTAATCTCTGATGAAGCAATCTAATTATTATGTTGTTTGCTTAGCTAGCTAAATGCCAAATGGATAGGCACCTTCACGTATCTGAAATGACGTGATTATTGATGTTTACTGATCATGAAAAGCATGCAGTTACTTGCTGTATAACTCTGATAATAAAGATAAATGTGCACAATTGTTTTGCATTCGGAAATGTGTAGTTCTGACTATGCTCAATAGGTGATGATATTAAAACCAAATAGTTATAACATTTATTTAACAATCCCTTGAAAACGGCATGTAGTTGTCAATGGTTTTAGCGGAGCTGGGGTCGGTCTCCTTGGCCCCCATCAGCCAAATCGAAGGTATTGTGACGTTTTCTTGAAAATACCCATATAAATAGAATGAATAGAACGGGTTGGACGCTCTAAACCTGGCAATTTGACTGGTAAACTCATGGGTACACTCGCAATGGCTGCCTGGTATTGTGATGCAATAATTTCCATGTTATTTTGGAATGTTCTATCAACTGATGCTGGATTGCCATGGTAATGTAGAATGTCCATTCAAATCATGCAAACTGATGTGGGTCATGCAATGGAATGTATTTTTTTGTAATTTTCTTAACAAATCACAGCACAGATTGAAGGGTACACTTCGTGCTTTTATTTCCTGCCATTTCCTTCTAATTATGCCATCATTGACTTAAACGGAGATGCCCGTTCTGTTAATTATATTTCTATGGTAATACATCCTCCCCTAGTCTACTGCAGTTCCATTAAAGTCCGGGAAGACGGAAAACGCCGTTAATTAGAGCTTTGAGCTTAAGCCCTGTATTTTTGGCACAAGAAAATACCCATTTTGCCTGAGGAAAGAATTGGAAATAGTGCGGGTAGAATATAATTCAGTTGGCATATTCGTAGAATTGACCAGACAATTGTTTATGACAATAAGTGTTTAAATGGTTACTGTATCATAAACAATGACATCTTACAAAGAGAATGAGAATGAATGATAACGGCAACAAACCCTCCCGATACTTTTGAGAAGTTTGTATTGATTGCGCTGCAAGTTATTGAACAGATAATGTTAGGCTACGTGCGCCTTTCAGCTCGTGTGTTCAGGAGGTCAGGGTACTGGACAGCTCCTTGCCTAAATCAGACGGGAGGAGCCAAGCGTGGACCACTATGCAGTCTCCTCTATCACACAAAAACCTCCGGTCTGAATAGCTACACTGCCGTCTTTATTCCAGTAAATATAGTGCCATGCTTGGACGCATCCAATATGACTGACTAGCTAGGGGAACAACTAAGCGACATAGGTAAAATGTTGTATGCAAAGTTATTGATTTAATAGTGAAGATTTAGGTTAATATCGGAACGTTTTAGGCTATAGTTCTGCTTGTCGCATTTTCGTTTGTGCTCTTGCCTAATTGGGTATCCAATGCTATTTAGCGCGTGATGTGTAGGCTATTCTTTCAGAACACGGGCATGACACATTTTATTTCAGGTCCGATGTTGAATGCCCGCATATTTGATGCCTGCATCAACTTTTCAACTATGTCAACCTGTTCTTTGGAGACGAGAGACTGGACGTGCTGAGCGCAATAGGTTATCCTACAAACGCTGTCGTTATTTTTGACAGAGAAAATAGAAACTGTGCTGCGACTTGACAAATGCCTATTTTACAGGAGAAGAAGAATGCTGAAAATCAGTATGTGCCTGAGAACATTTGGGTTATTTCTGGTCTTGAGTGTTGCCATCACTAAAGGTAATTTTACCACATCATCCATTATAGTCTAACAGGTGTAACAATAGTACCCTAATTACATAGAGGCTGTCATTGAGATTTAATAACTTAATAATAAACCACTTACTAGCTGCGAGTATTTTCCTTTTAATTGATTGTTCTGTTTTACCTTTGAGGTCTTTGAAAAAAGCAATTCATAGCTAATCTCGTGTTTTCTCTTTCACATATCCAAGCTTTTGAATGCAGCGCAGGGTGCAATCCTGAACACGGCTACTGTGAAAAGCCTGGGGAATGCAGGTAATTAAATCCTACACAAATTATGTAATAGATATCATCGGATTATGTAACATTTTTGTAGCAACCATGTTTCATTAACATAAGCAGCCCATTTTCATCCTATTTCACTCCATTTCCACAAAGTCAAGTCGGCACAGACCAAACAAAAATAATGTTTTTCATCCTGCTAATTCCAAGTCAGATGTATTGTTTACAAATATATCCAAATCCAAATTTTCCTAATCAATTATACAGTAATACACCCTGTGGAAACATCCAATAATAGTCCAGCTGTGTGAGAAAAAACATGTGTGAAGCATAACAATGGTCCCATCATCTGAATCATGTTTTCAGATGCAAACCAGGCTGGCAGGGGGTAACATGCAAACAGTGCATGCCCTTCCCTGGCTGTCTTCATGGCACTTGTGAGAAAGCATGGCAGTGCATCTGTGAAGAGGGCTGGATGGGGAGCCAGTGTGACCAAGGTGGGTATCTGTGAAGGTGGGTATCGTATATGTGAAGAGGGCTGGATGGGGAGCCAGTGTGACCAAGGTGGGTATCTGTGAAGGTGGGTATCGTATATGTGAAGAGGGCTGGATGGGGAGCCAGTGTGACCAAGGTGGGTATCTGTCCAATCCACTTTTCTCTCAAATGTCAGTCCTGACCATGAGAATAAGGTATGATCCCATAAGACACAGCTGAATGATCCACTGATAGCACAGACTAAATTTTATCTTTAATATACTGTATATTTATATACATTGACATGACTTCCTTTACCTCGAGCTGAAAGAGAAAGCATCTGTTTGAGGGTGGAAAGATAAAGAAAATAGTATTTCCTGTCTCTGATGGCTCTATGTGATCCACTTACTTAAAGACACCATGGTGGGGAGGTGTCAAATGTAGTCTACTTGTCACTGGTTCGTTTGTTTTCAATTTACCTTGTGACGATAACATTATAACAGGTGTGTGTGTGTGTGTGTGTGTGTGTGTGTGTGTGTGTGTGTGTGTGTGTGTGTGTGTGTGTGCGGATGTGTGTGATGACCTCTCCCAACAACATACTATCGACTTTTTCCAGACACCAACCAGTGCTCATCTAAACCATGCACTGATAACTCCACATGCATTCAAACTGGCCAGGGAGGATACCTCTGCATTTGTCTGCCTGGTTACACAGGAGAGAGCTGCCACCTGAAAAAGGGACCATGTCTAACAAACGGGTATGAAAATCTGATATGGTTTGCATTATCTTCATTAAAACCTTCAATTAAACTCTGGGAAACCGCTTAATCTCTAAAGCTTTTTCAATAGATTAGGTGCTATTGAATCCATTGGAGGATCAACCCTTCCGCCTTTCAAATGGACACAGGCTTGTCTCTGGAGACTGATAGATATACAGCCTGTCTAACGGCCACAGTCTCACTGAATCCCACTATGGTTGCTCTTTGTAACACTGACCTGTTATTGACTTTGAGAGGACCCCTACCCGAAATTCAATACAGCTCTGTCTGTGGGTCCTTTCTCTTCAGATGAAAAGCAATAATGTCAGTTCTATTTAAATCCTCTAACTGAAAGGACATTTGCATGGAGATGTATAGTACCTTTCTTTTTTGGGGACTCTGAGAATGACTCCTAAACACTGAGCCTACATTGGAGCTCATGAATCATGGATCTTCATTAAGCTTTGAAAGAAGGACCAAAAACCGTCTGGTGAATGTCTAGAGTGAATGTCTAGAGTGAATGTCTAGAGTGAATGTCTAGAGTGAATGTCTAGAGCAAGCAGCCATTGTTATCATTGCCTTCTGCTATAGCACTCACTGTGTATAACAGCATTAGGATTAAACAGGCATACTGTTTGAACGGCTGTGAGCATGTGGCTGTGAGCACAGTACTGGCTAACAACAAAATATATAATTTGAATGGTCTTACACATGTATGACCAATACAGTGCAACACAACCTCTGAGATGTGACCGCTAAATTAAAGAAAAATCTAAAAAATCTCTTGAGCTCTTGTATGTTGCCATAATCCGTGGTACAGTTTTATACTGTGGACTTTAGAGAGAAATCAAAGTGAACTGCTTTTCCCTTCAGCTCTCCCTGCCAAAACGGTGGCACCTGCGCCGACGCCGATGGCTTGGCAGCCTACCCCTCCTGCTCCTGTCCCCTCGGATTCGCTGGAGACTTCTGTGAGATTGACACTGACAGCTGTGATCCCAACCCCTGCCTCAACGGGGGCAACTGCACCGACTACGGTCCTGCGTTCACCTGCACCTGCCCCGCGGGCTTCGACGGCCCCACCTGCAACAACACCCATGTGGACCCCCTCTCCCCCTGTGCTAGCACCCCCTGTGGGAACGGGGGCACCTGCGTGGTGGGGAGCCAAACGAACAGGACTGGGGCGTACCATTGTCTGTGCCTCCCAGGGTGCACCTTTACTGGGCATGAATGTATGCCTACCCAGCAGCCACACAGGCCCAAAGGCAAACTCAGGCCGGCCAAACTCTCCGGCATGGGTCTTTCCCCACAACACTACAGCATACCTGCCCACGCCTTCCAGAAACTACTAAGGCCCCCCGAGAGGGACCTTCTCAAGATCCCCATGAAGGAGACGGTTCACTCGACCTCTGCCGCCAGCCTGGTCACCCGCAGTCAGCTCATCTGTTTCGGGATGCTGGGCCTGCTCACCTGCCTGGTGATCCTGGGAACCACAGGTATTGTCTTCTTCAACCGCTGCGAGACGTGGATGGCCAACGCCAAGTACAGCCATCTGGTGCGCCAGCAGAGAGAACATCTGTTGAGAGCCAATTACGGTGAGGATGAGGGGGGCCACTCTGTCAACATCATCCTCCCTGAGAAGATCAAGCTCACCAGCTTTGGGAAACACTACACATCTATCTGACATGTTGGTCTTTCGACTGACCGTCTGCATAAGGAGTGTGTTTGAGTGTGCAAGGACACCTACAAAACCAGTGAAGGAGGTCATGGATTTCAAATAGATTTTTAAAGAGAAAACGGAGGTTCCCTCTCTGAAAAATGCAGTTATTCTATTCTAATGTGATCCACTGTATGTGGAACTTTCCTCAAATAAGAGGATTGAGGACTTAACCGTGTCCTGATACTAAGATGTACAGGTACTGTACCTGGAGAAGAAGGTCAAGAATGTGTGCCTGCCGAATTTCAGGACATCCACATCGTTTTTATTTCTTTCAGATGTTACCTTATGACATAGAAGGGCTTTTAAAGCAAAGTAACCAAAACAACTGATTTAATTATTCAATGTTTGATGCTGCAAGCTTTTGATCTGAACTAATTGAATGTTTTACTTTCCTCCTTTATACTGTAGACAATTATGCATCAAATCGTGTTCAAATTTCAGACTTTAAGTTACAATTACAATTGGCTAATCCTGTTGTCGATATGCTGATATTTTGGACTAGGACCAGTCAGTGCTTTTGAGGGTTTGATTCTATTTATATTCAGATTGCTGTACTTGTTTGTCTTCTACGTATTGTTATTAGTGGAGTACATTTGCTTTTACATTTCAAGTGAACCACATTTTTGCATTTATACTGCTTTTTAGTTTTGATTGATTGAATCTTATTATACAAATATTATCCAAAAATCAACAAGTATTGTCAATCTGTAATGAACATAATACAATTGTTACGTACCACCAGTAGTGGATGCTATAGTACTTTAGATATGTATCCCATTTTATGTCTAAATAAGTATTATTTCAAAGCACTCAACTCTATAATTCAGCAAGTGTATTTACAAATATTAATGTGACTGCAAACTCCTGCTTTGAACAAATCTCCATCCAATTTCTGATATGAGTTCATACCACAACACAAACATCGACCCCTGCAGTATGTTTGAGGGCAAAATATGATTAACTGTGGGTGGCTTTAGTTTACTTTTCCAGGCCAAGAAAATGTGGGTTGGAGCCATTAATCACTGGAAATGTCAACAACAAAAATAGGATCTTGTGTTTGTGTGGTTGGGGAACCGGCAGGAAATTGGGTACCCAATTTTCACTCTCTAAAGTATTCTGCCACATGTCATTCATTTCAAACCATAAACATTGCATAAAACACAAGTCGTACTCTTATTGGTAACATTTGGTTAATTATAACCCACCGGTCAAAGACCTGACGTCAACATCAAATCAACATTCATATTTAGTTTTAACCAGGTTTAATTAAAACGTGATTTCACCTTGAAATAAACCAAACCTTGAAATCCTGTAATTGATTTGTGGTTGAAATATAGGTAAAAATGTTGACAAAACATTTAAAAAAATAATTAAAAAAGCATTGATATTCATCGTCAGGTGCGTTGAAATAGGACTTTCACAGAACGTTAATTCAGTGGTTTTGCCAGATGGGAAAGGGCTTCTTATCCATCCTCGGTACATGTTACAGTGCTATGTGCTTTTACTGTGGTTTGGTAGAATATTGCTTATTGTGTTTTTCTTGAGCTTTGACAATAAAAATATAAACCAGTACCTACTCGTCTTGTCAGAGGAGGCATTTATTGTTGTCTTCATTTCTCAAATACTGTACCCACAGCCTGACAGCCATCCTAAATTATGTTTCAATTTACAGGTCAAAATAGATTTTTTATCTCAAGGAGACAAACCTGGATCAAGAAAAGGTTAAATAAACGTCCTATCCTGGTCAGTTTCGGATGTATTCTGGGCCTGTATCCACAAAGCCTATCAGAGTAGGAGTGTATATCTAGGATCTGTCCTTATAATATTATTCATTATGATCTAAAAGGCTAAACTGCTCCTAGATCAACACTCCTACTCTGAGACACTTTGTGAATACAGGCCCAGATCATTGTGTGGGTTCCTGTATCACATCCCGGAGCAGATTTTACTAAATGGTCTTTGCCACCACCTTGTGGAGTATGTATCACCCTGTATCAACCAATCAACCAATGAAATAAACACCACTGGACTTTTATAAATTAGCCTACAAACCTGCAAAGTTATTTACAAACTTAACTATTGACATATTCATGTATACCTTACAAATTAATACACTACCTTATTATGTATTTTTCAGCCACATCTAACATACAGTATTATCTATAGTGAGGGAAAAAAGTATTTGATCCCCTGCTGATTTTGTAAGTTTGCCCACTGACAAAGAAATGATCAGTCTATAATTTTAATGGTAGGTTTATTTGAACAGTGAGAGACAGAATAACAACAAAAAATTCCAGAAAAACACATGTCAAAAATGTTATAAATTGATTTGCATTTTAATGAGGGAAATAAGTATTTGACCCCCTCTCAATCAGAAAGATTTCTGGCTCCCAGGTGTCTTTTATACAGGTAACAAGCTGAGATTAGGAGCACACTCTTAAAGGGAGTGCTCCTAATCTCAGCTTGTTACCTGTATAAAGACACCTGTCCACAGAAGCAATCAATCAATCAGATTCCAAACTCTCCACCATGGCCAAGACCAAAGAGCTCTCCAGGGATGTCAGGGACAAGATTGTAGACCTACACAAGGCTGGAATGGGCTACAAGACCATCGCCAAGCAGCGTGGTGAGAAGGTGACAACAGTTGGTGCGATTATTCGCAAATGGAAGAAACACAAAATAACTGTCAATCTCCCTCGGCCTGGGGCTCCATGCAAGATCTCACCTCTTGGAGTTGCAATGATCATGAGAACGGTGAGGAATCAGCCCAGAACTACACGGGAGGATCTTGTCAATGATCTCAAGGCAGCTAGGACCATAGTCACCAAGAAAACAATTGGTAACACACTACGCTGTGAAGGACTGAAATCCTGCAGCGCCCGCAAGGTCCCCGTGCTCAAGAAAGCACATATACAGGCCCGTCTGAAGTTTGCCAATGAACATCTGAATGATTCAGAGGAGAACTTGGTGAAAGTGTTGTGGTCAGATGAAACCAAAATCGAGCTCTTTGGCATCAACTCAACTCGCCGTGTTTGGAGGAGGAGGAATGCTGCCTATGACCCCAAGAACACCATCCCCACCGTCAAACATGGAGGTGGAAACATTATGCTTTGGGGGTGTTTTTCTGCTAAGGGGACAGGAAAACTTCACCGCATCAAAGGGACGATGGATGGGGCCATGTACCGTCAAATCTTGGGTGAGAACCTCCTTCCCTCAGCCAGGGCATTGAAAATGGGTCGTGGATGGGTATTCCAGCATGACAATGACCCAAAACACACGGCCAAGGCAACAAAGGAGTGGCTCAAGAAGAAGCACATTAAGGTCCTGGAGTGGCCTAGCCAGTCTCCAGACCTTAATCCCATAGAAAATCTGTGGAGGGAGCTGAAGGTTCGAGTTGCCAAACGTCAGCCTCAAAACCTTAATGACTTGGAGAAGATCTGCAAAGAGGAGTGGGACAAAATCCCTCCTGAGATGTGTGCAAACCTGGTGGACAACTACAAGAAACTTCTGACCTCTGTGATTGCCAACAAGGGTTTTGCAGAGGGGTCAAATACTTATTTCCCTCATTAAAATGCAAATCAATTTATAACATTTTTGACATGCGTTTTTCTGGATATTTTTGTTGTTATTCTGTCTCTCACTGTTCAAATAAACCTACCATTAAAATTATAGACTGATCATGTCTTTGCCAGTGGGCAAACGTACAAGATCAGCAGGGGATCAAATACTTTTTTCCCTCACTGTACATAGAATATTAACAAATAAATGTAATAAGCATCTGACTAATCGGTTATTTGGTTATTTGCAGTGGTGTAAAGTACTTAAGTAAAAATACTTTAAAGTACTACTTAAGTCGTTTTTCTGGGGTATCTGTACTTTACTTTACTATTTATATTTTTGACCCTGCTATATGGTACAGTACATGCAGCCTACATTTAAACCAGGGCCAGGGCTGGAGTGAACACCTACAGTTGGGTATCTCTCCAGGAACAGGACTGGAGAGAATACGTACAGGAGGGTATGTCTCCAGGAAAAGGGCTGGAGAGAACACGTACAGGAGGGTATGTCTCCAGGAACAGGTAGGAGTGAACATGTACAGTTGGGTATCTCTCCAGGAACAGAGCTGGAGTGAACACCTACAGGAGGGTATCTCTCCAGGAACAGGACTGGAGAGAACACGTACAGGAGGGTATTTCTCCAGGAACAGGACTGGAGAGAACACGTACAGGAGGGAATGTCTCCAGGAAAAGGGCTAGAGAGAACACGTACAGGAGGGTATCTCTCCAGGAACAGGGCTGGAGAGAACACCTACAGGAGGGTATGTCTCCAGGAACAGGACTGGAAAGAACACGTACAGGAGGGTATGTCTCCAGGAGCAGGGCTGGAGAGAACACGTACAGGAGGGTATGTCTCCAGGAACAGGGCTGGAGAGAACACGTATAGGAGGGTATGTCTCCAGGAACAGGTTGGAGTGAACACCTACAGGAGGGTATCTCTCCAGGAACAGGGCTGGAGAGAACACCTACAGGAGGGTATCTCTCCAGGAACAGGACTGGAAAGAACACGTACATGAGGGTATGTCTCCAGGAGCAGGGCTGGAGAGAACACGTACAGGAGGGTAGGTCTCCAGGAACAGGGCTGGAGAGAGCACGTATAGGAGGGTATGTCTCCAGGAACAGGTTGGAGTGAACACCTACAGGAGGGAATCTCTTCAGGAACAGGGCTGGAGTGAACATATACAGGAGGGTATGTCTCCAGGAACAGGGCTGGAGAGAACACGTACAGGAGGGTATGTCTCCAGGAACAGGGCTGGAGTGAACACCTACAACACCTAAAAACATGAAAATGGTGCCGTCTGGTTTGCTTAATAAAAGGAATTTGAAATGATTTATACCTTTACTTTTGATTCAAAAGTATATTTAAAACCAAATACTTTTTTTCACTTTTACTCAAGTAGTATTTTACTTGGGGACTTTCACTTTTACTTGAGTCATTTTCTATTAAGGTATCTTTACTTTTACTCAAGTATGACAATTGGGTACTTTTTCCACCACTGCCTACAGGAGGGTATCTCTCCAGGAACAGGGCTGGAGAGAAGACGTACAGGAGGGTATCTCTCCAGGAACAGGGCTGGAGAGAAGACGTACAGGAAGGTATCTCTCCAGGAACAGGGCTGGAGAGAAGACGTACAGGAGGGTATCTCTCCAGGAACAGGGCTGGAGAGAACACATACAGGAGGGTATCTCTCCAGGAACAGGGCTGGAGAGAAGACGTACAGGAGGGTATCTCTCCAGGAACAGGGCTGGAGAGGCCTGGTTTAAACTGTGATGCGGAGTATGTCCAGTAGGTGTCATCAGCCGTCCAAAAGAAAAGATCACAGCAGGCTAAGGTTTCATAGGACTATCGGATGGATGAGAGGGCCTTGAGCGACAAGCCAAGTTGGGCAGGTAGCCTAGCAGTTAAGAGCGTTGAGCCAGGAGCTGAGATGTCGCTGGTTCGAGTCCCGAAGCCGACTGGGTAAAAAGTATGTCGATGTGCCCTTGAGCACGGCACTTAACCCTATTGCTCTTGTAAGTCTGCTAAATGACATTGACACTCTTACAGTAGCAACATCTATCCATCTATCCATCTATATTTGATGGTGATGACCACAGAGTCAATATAGGATAAGATTTATGACTATATGTGTGAAAACAAAAATAGAAGACAACATCATAAAAAAATCCACAACAGTGACGATTCCTATTTTGGATACCTCTGCACAGTGCTGTGTGGCATTGCTGTGTGGCAGGATTTCTGATGTCATATTGACAGACTTTATGAAACATTTTAAGGCCTGCCATAAAGTTACTGTATAGAATGAAGCTACTGTAACTAGTCTGTGTGAGAATGCGTTCCCTCACAGTCAGTGCCGTGCCGGTACACTGCTGCACTTCCATACACGTCAGGTAGTAAGCCTAGTCGTACAAAGTAGTATAAAGGTCTGAGGGATGTCCTGTACTGAAGACCACAGCCGTCGGTGTTATTCAACAACAAAATCGTAGGAATGAAAGAAGCCAATGTGACCGTGGCCGTTCTGTGCTCTCTTCTCCTCTACCTTAGCCAGAGGCCCCCCATCCCACCAGAGGTTCCTTCATTTTGGAATTATGGCCGTGGAGAGAGGGGCCTCGTTACCTTCAAAGGGCCTCTGAAAAGCCAAATGACGTCTCAGCACATCTATCATGGAGCTGTGTTCCCATACAGTCATAAAACAGGCCCAGAACCACCTGTGACTTCTGACCCGAGCTATTCCCCCAGCCCGATGTTACAGGAAAGCCATAGCCTGTGGCAACATGCCCAATTCAAAGCATTCCCCTCGTGTTTTTCTTTTCAGGGGTATACGTGGCTTAATTCAATACATCATTTTAACAGGTACCCCTTGTCCACAGTGCACATAAATACTGATGCTTTCCAGATGATGGCTGACGGAAAAAGGCCCTAACCCGTCTGCTATCAATATGTCAGTGAGCTCGAACAGGACCTGACTCTTCACCTCTCCGTCTCGGGAGAGAACAACAGCCAGGCCTTTTTAGTACCTCTGGGTGCAGTTGCTGCGAACAGTCATATTTCACACTGAGAACAATTTATGCATATACTACTCTGCAAAAGTATTCAGACCCCTTGGATTTCTTCACATTTTATTGTGTTACAAAGTGGGATTAAAATTGATTTATTTGTTAGTTGTTGTCAACAATCTACACAAAATACTCTGTAATGTCAAAGTGGAAGTAAAAAAAAAAAGATTAATAAGAAATTAATAACTAAAATATAGTAATTGCATAAGTATTCAACAACTTCGTTTAGGCAAGCCTAAATTAGTTCAGGAGTAAAATGTGGCTTAACAAATCACATAATAAGTTACATGGACTCTGTGTGAAATAATAGGGGTTGACATGATTTTTTATTGACTAACCCTTCCTCTGTCCCCCATACATACAACATCTGTAAGGTCCCTCAGTCAAGTATTGAATTTCAAGCACAGATTCAACTACAAAGACCAGGGTCGAAAGCCTCATAAAAAAAGGGCAGTGATTGGTAGATGGGTAACAATAACAAATCAGACATAAAATACATCTTAAAGAGTGGTCAAGTTAATAATTCTGCTATGGAGGATGTCTTAAACCACCCAGACACATCAAAGATGCAGTCGTCCTTCTGAACTGAGCTGCATGACAGGAAGGAAACTGCTCAGGGATGTCACCATGAGACCATTGGTGATTTTAAAACCGTTACAGAGTTCAATGGCTGTGATGGAAGAAAACTGACGATGGCTCAACAACATTGTAGTGACTCCACAATAATGATCTAAACGACAGAGTGAAAAGAAGAATACAAATATACAGAATATTCAAAAATATGCATCTTGTATGGAAGAAGGCACTAAAGTAATACTGCAAAAAAACACAGCAAAGGAAAACACTTTGTGGCCTAAATGTAAAGCCTTATGTTTGGGGCAGATCCAACAAACACATCACTGAGTAACTGCCTCCTTCTTTTCAAGCATGGTTGCATTATGATATGGGTATGCTTGACATCAGCAAATACTTGGGAGTTTTTCAGGATAAAAATAAACAGGATGGAGCTAAACACAGGAAAAATCCTAGAGGAAAAAAAGCCAAATCTATACTGGAGTTGCTTACCAAGAAGACAGTTAATGTTTCTGAGTGGCCAAGTTACAGTTTTGACTTAAATCCGCTTGAAAATCTATGGCAAAACTTGACAATTGCTATCTACCCATAATCCCCAACATCTTGACAGAGCTTGAAGAATTTTTAAAAGAATAATCCAGGTGTGCAAAGCTGTTATAGACTTACCCAAGAAGACTCACAGCTGTAATCGATGCCAAAGGTGTTTGTAACATGTACTGACTCAGAGAGCTGAATACTCATGCAACGACTATATTTTAGTTATTTAATTTGAATTCATCTTAAAATATATACATATAAAAAAAATATTCCACTTTAACATTACAGAGTATTTTGCAGATTGTTGACAAAAACTGTCAATTAAATTAATTTGAATCCCACTTTGTACCACAATAAAATGTGAAGAAATCCAAGGGGTCTGAATACTTTAGCAAGGCACTGTATGCTTAGGAGTCTGTACAAGTGGATAGGGGAGTAGCTGTAAAAAGAGAATGATAGTTGTATCTTATAGCTGCAGCTTCTAACTTCAGTAATGAATGTTTTTGGCACATCCAACTTGTTTCTATTCGACTCATGAATTACTGTTACAGTGGGGGAAAAAAGTATTTAGTCAGCCACCAATTGTGCAAGTTCTCCCACTTAAAAAGATGAGAGAGGCCTGTCATTTTCATCATAGGTACACGTCAACTATGACAGACAAATTGAGAAAAAAAATCCAGAAAATCACATTGTAGGATTTTTAATGAATTTATTTGCAAATTATGGTGGAAAATAAGTATTTGGTCACCTATAAACAAGCAAGATTTCTGGCTCTCACAGACCTGTAACTTCTTCTTTAAGAGGCTCCTCTGTCCTCCACTCGTTACCTGTATTAATGGCACCTGTTTGAACTTGTTATCAGTATAAAAGACACCTGTCCACAACCTCAAACAGTCACACTCCAAACTCCACTATGGTCAAGACCAAAGAGCTGTCAAAGGACACCAGAAACAAAATTGTAGACCTGCACCAGGCTGGGGAAGACTGAATCTGCAATAGGAAGCAGCTTGGTTTGAAGAAATCAACTGTGGGAGCAATTATTAGGAAATGGAAGACATACAAGACCACTGATAATCTCCCTCGATCTGGGACTCCACGCAAGATCTCACCCCGTGGGGTCAAAATGATCACAAGAACGGTGAGCAAAAATCCCAGAACCACACGGGGGACCTAGTGAATGACCTGCAGAGAGCTGGGACCAAAGTAACAAAGCCTACCATCAGTAACACACTACTCCGCCAGGGACTCAAATCCTGCATTGCCAGACGTGTCCCCCTGCTTAAGCCAGTACATGTCCAGGCCCGTCTGAAGTTTGGGAGAATGTCATATGGTCAGATGAAACCAAAATAGAACTTTTTGGTAAAAACTCAACTCATCGTGTTTGGAGGACAAAGAATGCTGAGTTGCATCCAAAGAACACCATACCTACTGTGAAGCATGGGGGTGGAAACATCATGCTTTGGGGCTGTTTTTTCTGCAAAGGGACCAGGACGACTGATCCGTGTAAAGGAAAGAATGAATGGGGCCATGTATCGTGAGATTTTGAGTGAAAACCTCCTTCCATCAGCAAGGGCATTGAAGATGAAACGTGGCTGGGTCTTTTAGCATGACAATGATCCCAAACACACCTCCCGGGCAACGAAGGAGTGGCTTCGTAAGAAGCATTTCAAGGTCCTGGAGTGGCCTAGCCAGTCTCCAGATCTCAACCCCATAGAAAATCTTTGGAGGGAGTTGAAAGTCCGTGTTGCCCAGCGACAGCCCCAAAACATCACTGCTCTAGAGGAGATCTGCATGGAGGAATGGGCCAAAATACCAGCAACAGTGTGTGAAAACCTTGTGAAGACTTACAGAAAACGTTTGACCTGTGTCATTGCCAACAAAGGGTATATAACAAAGTATTGAGAAACTTTTGTTATTGACCAAATACTTATTTTCCACCATAATTTGCAAATAAATTCATAAAAAATCCTACAATGTGATTTTCTGGAGAAAAATAATCTCATTTTGTCTGTCAAAGTTGACATGTACCTATGATGAAAATTACAGGCCTCTCTCATCTTTTTAAGCGGGAGGACTTGCAGAATTGGTGGCTGACTAAATACTTTTTTTCCCCACTGTAAATCAGCCTACTCTAAACTGCAGACTCACATAAAATGGGACATAAACTTGAAATGTACTTATTTAATCCTCAACGTGCCTTGAGGCACACAAGTACGCCACTGAAAAGACCTGAAAAGCCCTACTGTATGGAAGTTGTATTATAAAGACAAAGTAACTCTATCAATGCAGTATAGCTGCAGCTTCAAGCTTCAGTCATTTGTTTTTGGGAAATGCAACCCCTTTCAATTTCTAGAGATGCAAGGACTGACCATCCATTAGGGGACTCCCTAAAAACACTTCGATACAAGTGACTTTTCATAGCAGGTTAAGGGAGTATTTTTGCGAACCCTTTACCTAACCTTAACCTAATTATCCTAACCTGCTACTGCGTTCATTCTCCTAACCTGCTGTGTACGTTCTCCTAACCTGCTACAAAAAGTCGTAGCTGTATCGAAGTGGCATGATTTAGGATGTCCCCATCTGTGACATCCACATAGTTTTAGGCCAGGATTCATCAGATCAGCTGTAACCTGTGTAGCTGAAGGAAGGAGGAACTTGGTTCAGACCGACTATATATGCTGACCGAATTTTTTTTATTTATTTCACCTTTATTTAACCAGGTAAGCCAGTTGAGAACAGGTTCTCATTTACAACTGCGACCTGGCCAAGATAAAGCAAAGTAGTGCAATAAAAACAACACAGAGTTACATATGGGGTAAAAAAAAACATAAAGTCAGAAATACAACAGAAAAATATATATACAGTGTGTGCAAATGTAGCAAGTTATGGAGGTAAGGCAATAAATAGGCTATAGTGCAGAATAATTACAATAGTATTAACACTGGAATGCTAGATGTGCAAGAGATTATGTGCAAATAGAGATACTGGGGTGCAAAAGAGCAAAATAAATAACAATATAGGGATGAGGTAGTTGGGTGGGCTAATTTCAGATGGGCTGTGTACAGGTGCAGTGATCGGTAAGGTGCTCTGACAACTGATGCTTAAAGTTATTGAGGGAGATAAGAGTCTCCAGCTTCAGAGATTTTTGCAATTCGTTCCAGTCATTGGCAGCAGAGAACTGGAAGGAATGGCGGCCAAAGGAGGTGTTGGCTTTGGGAATGACCAGAGAGATATACCTGCTGGAGCGCAGACTACGGGTGGGTGCTGCTATGGTGACCAATGAGCTAAGATAAGGCGGGGATTTGCCTAGCAGTGATTTATAGATGGCCTGGAGCCAGTGGGTTTGACGACGAACATGTAGTGAGGACCAGCCAACAAGAGCGTACAGGTCACAGTGGTGGGTAGTGTATGGGGCTTTGGAGACAAAACGGATGGCACTGTGATAGACTACATCCAATTTGCTGAGTAGAGTGTTGGAGGCTATTTTGTAAATGACATCGCCGAAGTCAAGGATCGGTAGGATAGTCAGTTTTACGAGGGCATGTTTGGCAGCATGAGTGAAGGAGGCTTTGTTGCGAAATAGGGAAGCCGATTCTAGATTTAACTTTGGATTGGAGATTCTTTATGTGAGTCTGGAAGTTGAGTTTACAGTCTAACCAGACACCTAGATATTTGTAGTTGTCCACATACTCTAGGTCAGACCCGTCGAGAGTGGTGATTCTAGTCGGGTGGGCGGGTGCTAGCAGCGTTCGATTGAAAAGCATGCATTTAGTTTTACTAGTGTTTAAGAGCAGTTGAAGGCTACTGAAGGATTGTTGTATGGCATTGAAGCTCGTTTGGAGGTTTGTTAACACAGTGTCCAATGAAGGGCCAGATGTATACAAAATGGTGTCGTCTGCGTAGAGGTGGATCTGAGAGTCACCAGCAGCAAGAGCGACATCATTGATATACACGGAGAAAAGTGTCGGCCCAAGAATTGAACCCTGTGGCACCCCCATAGAGACTGCCATAGGTCCAGACAACAGGCCCTCCGATTTGACACACTGAACTCTATCTGAGAAGTAGTTGGTGAACCAGGCGAGGCAGTCATTTGAGAAACCAAGGCTATTTAGTCTGCCAATAAGAATGCGGTGGTTGACAGAGTCGAAAGCCTTGGCCAGGTCGATGAAGACGGCTGCACAGTACTGTCTATTATCAATCGCGGTTATAATATCGTTTAGGACCTTGAGCGTGGCTGAAGTGCACCCGTGACCAGCTCGGAAACCGGATTGCATAGCGGAGAAGGTACGGTGGTATTCGAAATGGTCGATGATCTGTTTGTTAACTTGGCTTTCGACCGAAAATATAAACGCAACATGCAACAATTTCAACGATTTTACTGAGTTACAGTTCATATAAGGAAATCAGTCAGTTGAAACAAATTCATTAGGCTCTAATCTATGGATTTCAAATGAATGGGCAGGGGTGCAGCCATGGGTGGGCCTGGGAGGGCATAGGCCCACCCACTTGGGAGCAAGGCCCACCCACTGGGGAGCCAGGCCCAGCCAATCAGAATGAGTATTTTCCCATAAAAGGGCTTTATTACAGACAGAAATACTCCTCAGTTTCATCAGTTGTCTGGGTGGCTCGTCTCAGATGATCCAGCAGGTGAAGAAGTCGGACGTGGAGGTCCTGGGCTGGGGTGGTTACACGTGGTCTGTGGTTGAGAGGCCGGTTGGACATATTGCTAAATTCTCTAAAATGACGTTGGAGGCAGCTTTTGGTAGAGAAATGAACATAAAATTCTCTGGCAACAGCTCTGGTGGACATTCCTGCAGTCAGCTATGGATACATCGTTTACAAACAAAGGAATAAAACAAACGTATATATTTTGGTTCTGATGGGGTATGACAGTTGAACTAAGCTCACGAGGCATCTATAAGTTCTATTCTTTAAGAATTAATGGGTATATATCATTATTTTAAAGTCGAAAAATGGACGTAGCAATAGCAAATGAACATAACATTCTCTGGCAACAGCTCTGGTGGACATTCCTGCAGTCTGCATGCCAATTGCATGCTCCCTCAAAACTTGAGACATCTGTGGCATTGTGTTGTGTGACAAAACTGCACATTTTAGAGTTGCCTTTTATTGTCCCCAGCACAAGGTGCACCTGTAAAATGATCATGCAATTTAATCAGCTTCTTGATATGCCACAACTGTCAAGTGGATGGATTATCTTGGCAAATGAGAAATGCTCACTAACAGGGATGTAAACAAATTTGTGCACAGAATTTGAGAGAAATAAACTTTTTGTGCGTATGGAACATTTCTGGGATCTTTTATTTCACCTCATGAAACATGGGACCAACACTTTACATGTTGCGTTTATATTTTTGTTAGTTGAAATAATGACACTCATATCTTAAATAATTAAACAAAATAATAGGAATTTATATCAGCCTAATTGAGGTGTAGATTACATCACACATTCAAATGTTCAAACTTATAACAAGGCTGTATGGGATTTCTACTAATGCGACTTGTAATGTCCGCGATAGGTAACGCAAGGAGCTTGTGGATTTGACCGCTCTACTTTAACACAGTTACACCTCCACCATCACCTTAACAAAAGCAAAGAGAAGCTATGTGTTTGTCAGCTAACGCTGAATACCGCTGATCTGATTGAATCCTGGCCCTAAAAATATTTAGAAACTATTGTTTGTTTACATTTTTGTTGTAATGGAGTGATACAACCTTATCTTTAGAGAAGGACGCTTGTACTAAGCACATGATGCATTTATAAGTCATTTTCTTCAAGAATAAAGGGGTAAATATCAAGAATTGAAATGACCATTGAACAGATTCCCAGATCCCTGACTGTAGCTTTAGGCCGGGATTCAATCCAATGTGCATTGTAGAGGACTGCACTGGACAGTGTGCTGCTCTATACTGTAACTCCCATCGGATTGGATCCTGGCCTTAATGTGTCTCAGTTCCAGGCTGTAAGAAAACTAAATGTAAAAACTTTGCCAAGGGCTGTATAATTGCTCTAGACACTGTTTAAGCCAAAATTAGCAAACTAGCGCCTTACCTAAAAAGTTTAAAGATCCAATGGCATAAAGATGTATGTGAAAAATGTATGTATCAGTTGCCCTTGTATACTTTCTCTAGGCACTGTATAAGCAAAAATTAGCAAACTGGTGTTTTAGCTAAAAGGTTTAGAGGGGCAATCTGCAATTGAAACGATAACAATAACGTGATTTGGAGGCATGGCTAAGCGAGACTACCCCACCACTGAGGGATGGGTCTGGAGAAATGTAAGCACTCTCAAACTCATGGACAGAGCTATGGATACATCGTTTACAAACAAAGGAATAAAACAAACATATATGTTTGGGTTCTGATGGGGGACGACAGTTGAACTAAGCTCACGAGGCATCTATAAGTTATATTCTTTAAGAATTAATGGGTACATATCATTATTTTAAAGTCGAAAAATGGACGTAGCAACTGCAGATTGCCCCTTTAAAATGCATACTGTATGTGTAAAAAATGTATTGATGTATCACTAGCTCTTGACAGCATACGCTTTAATGTAGCACAACCCTAATAAATACTGAAACACCTTTCTGAAGACACTGATCAAAGCTAGGTCTGACCGGCCCTCAGGAGAAATGTCCCCTGATTAAAAATAGATGTTGATTATTATTTGAAATGCAGTGTGCACTCATTTGCCCTTTTCATAGAAAAGGAAATCTCCAGCAAACCCTTCTGCACTAAATCCTAGTAATTAAGGACCCCAAGTTCCTGACAACAAACATCGGAATGCTGAATGAGTTCTTTGTTTCACTTGAAATTCCTGCTAAATGTCCAGCTTACATTAAAAAACATGTAATTATTGCAAGTATCCAAATACATTTTTTGTTGTTGTATTGTTTACGTGTGTGTACTCATTACCAGACTTATAAAACTGGAATTTATGGGTCATTCTGAATGCATAAACATGTTGCTTGCTACTTTTAGCATGGAGAAGAAAAAACTTTGTAACACTTTACTTAAAGCCTACAGGTATACTGCATTGTGATGTAGTTATAATCTGTTATAAGACTTGTCACGGCATGCATGACCCCATCCTTATTATCATCTAGTAATGATCCTGACTACATAACAGACATTTAATGATCCTGACTAAATAACAGTCATTTAATGATCCTGACTAGATAACAGCCATTTAATGATCCTGACTAGATAACAGCCATTTAATGATCCTGACTAGATAACAGCCATTTAATGATCCTGACTAAATAACAGCCATTTAATGATCCTGACTAAATAACAGACATTTAATGATCCTGACTAAATAACAGACATTTAATGATCCTGACTAAATAACAGACATTTAATGATCCTGACTAAATAACAGACATTTAATGATCCTGACTAGATAACAGACATTTAATGATCCTGACTAAATAACAGACATTTAATGATCCTGACTAGATAACAGCCATTTAATGATCCTGACTAGATAAGACATTTTGGATCTGTAAAATGTGGAGAGACATATTCTAAGCATGTTAAGCCTTATTTAAGCCTCATGGCTCAGTTGGTAGAGCATGGCGCTTACAACACCAGGGTTTGATTCCCACGTGGGACCAGTAGAAAAAGAGAGTATGAAAATGTATGCGTTCACTCCTGTAAGTCTCTCTGGATAAGAGTGTCTGCTAAATGACAAAAAATTTACAAATATATATTATAAGACATTATAAAGGCTCAATGCATGATTCTAACAAATAATAAAGTATTATAAAATATCTGTAGAAACCAGCTGCCAGAAACCAGTGCAACCATACCAGTCTATGGTTTCAATACTTTGACCGCATTAACAGTTAACACCACATATTGGGGTAGCAACATGGACCAGGATCAATGCAGAACATGCTTTGTTACATAACGTCACGAATTGCCCATTATTTTGGTGTAACCACACATAGGAAACACCTAATCCTGACCATCAGAATGTATATCTAGGTGAACTATTACGAAAATTATTTACGACATGAGGGTAGCAACCAGGTCAAGTTGCCCTGGAGTGTCATCCTTGGCAGTGGATCTGACTGGGATGTAGTGAACCAATCAAGCCACTGGAGGCAGTAAATAGTGATTGCATTTTATTATGCTACACTGAATTGCCTAAGGCAGTGCTTGATAGTGTCAAATTAATTTATGTTCATTCATTAACTGCAGGACAGCCCATAGTTATAACAACACTATTTATATCAATTTGTTCCGTCTCCCTCTTTCCATCATACACCATCATCATCATGCATTGTTCAACCCCCACCCGTGACTGCAGCTCACACCAATGTAAGAACTGTTTGCTAATGTGGCTAAGGTAGCAACACTAAAAAATTATATGGATTATTAACATTACTGATGGTTATCAGTCGGTCATGACCAATATTCAACGATGCCACAACTTTAGAATTTAGCCCGACTTAATCAATGATCCTGTCTAAATGTCCAATACATAACTATCTAATGAGTTACGATGGAACTACGTTGACAACATTGATACGACACGTTGCATTTAGACCTTTTACAGTGACATACTACTGTCACACAGTGACGTCTAGAAAACGTTCATTTTCAAACCCTTTTGCGATGCTCAACCAGTGTTGCTTTAGTCTTATACTTTACTGTGCAATCACAGCACTACTGAAAATGAACATGCCCAGGCGGGAGTAGAAGAATGCATCTTTGTCTATTTGACAATGTTCTCCCAGTTGCTTACCGTCCTTAATGTGTGGTCCCATGTAGAAGAGATATCTGTTGGAACATGCCCTTCTTTTCCTTTACCAATCTTCATGGAGGAATGTTACAGCGCATTCGGAAAGTATTCAGACCCCTTGACTTTTTCCACATTTTGTTACGTTACAGCCTTATTCTAAAATTGATTAAATTATATTTTTCCCTCATCAATCTACACACAATACACCATAATAACAAAGCGAAAACAGGTTTTTAGAAATGTATGCAAATGTGTTAAAAATAAAAAACAGAAATACCTTATTTACATAAGTATTCAGACCCTTTGCTATGAGACTCGAAATTGAGCTCAGGTGCATCCTGTTTCCATTGATCATCTTTGAGATGTTTCTACAACTTGATTGGAGTCCACCTGTGGTAAATTCAATTGATTGGACATGATTTGGAAAGGCATACACCAGTCTATATAAGGTCCCACAGTTGACAGTGCATGTCAGAGCAAAAACCAAGACATGAGGTCAAAGGAATTGTCCGTAGACTCAGAGACAGGATTGTGTCGAGGCACAGATCTGGGGAAGGGTACCAAAACATTTCTGCAGCATTGAAGGTCACCAAGAACACAGTGGCATCCATCATTCTTAAATGGAAGAAGTTTGGAACCACCCAGAGCTGGCCGCCTGACCAAACTGAGCAATCGGGGGAGAAGGACCTTGGTCAGGGAGGTGACCAGGAACCCGATGGTCACTCTGACAGATCTCCAGAGTTCCTCTGTGGAGATGGGAGAACCTTCCAGAAGGACAACCATCTCTGCAGCATTTACTGAGGAGTGGCTTCCGTCTGGCCACTCTACCATAAAGGCCTGATTGGTGGAGTGCTGCAGAGATGGTTGTCCTTCTGGAAGGTTCTCCCATTATGGTATAGAGAACTGTGGCAGGAGGAGGTTGTCGGGTGAGGTCGTCGGGTAAGCTTGGCTTTATACATAGTTTGGGCTTTGTCGAGTAAAGCTTAAACTATGTATTTAGATTGTAGTTAGGTATTGTAGGTAGTTATCGTGGGTTGTTGTATGTAATTATTGTAGGTTAGTATTGTATTTGGCTGAGCCCGGTGAAGCACGAAGCTAGCTAGCTAACCCACTACCTGGACTAGCTGGCGGGTAGCTACTGGCAACTATTAGCAACGGTATAGTTGTTTCACACCTGAGAGTGCCTGTAATTACACCAGCTGGCTGCCTACAATAATTACATACAATAATGCCTACCATTCAGCTGTTTTCTAACCTCATTGTCTGAACCGTTAACGTTAGGTAGTAAGTGGCTACTGTGCTTGAAATTTAGCTAGCTTGTTGCTACCTGGATAGCTACTAGTAAACAATAGCTGGAATGACCTAGCGAACAGACGCGAACTGGCTGAGTCAATTCAGTGGCTAGCTTTGCACTTGGCTAGCTAACAGTAGCTGCTAGGGGTAAGTCATAACCTACATTTGTGTTTTGTTTTTACATATTGGTAGCCAGAGTCGTTCAAGGAATTCGGGACATGGGTGACTAGTTAACGTTAGCTTGGCTCTCTCTGTGTGTTCGTGCCGTGAAAGGAGGGGTTTCTTCTTTGTCTGAAAGCAATGGCTAGCTAGTATGCTAACTATTCTAACTAACTAACTGGCTGAATAAGTTGACGACGGACTCGCTCAAGCTGTCGGGACTAACCCACAACGTTAGACACGGACACGAACGGTCTGCTTGGCGTGTTGACACACTGGTGGTTTGTTGTGGCCGAGTATTGGTGCTAAACCGTGTTGTTGGAGTCCGGCCTGCTAGCTGGCTGTGGCGTCTTATAACTAGGTGCCCTGGACGATTTTCACGGAAGAATACTGTACCAAGTTAGCTAGCTGAATAAACTAAGTTAGTCTATTCCTAGAAAACATTGAACTGCTGTAGTTTACAACAATTATAGTTTCTGAGGTGGAAGTTGGGAGAGTTATATTTGGGTGTTATGGTGAGGGAGGCCCCGCTCTCTCCTTTCCCAGATGTTTAGTTCATTTCATTCCGATCTCCTTTGCATTATTGTAGCCATTTTCTGCAGCCTGTCAACTATGCCTCTGTCTATCCCTGTTCTCTCCTCTCCGCACAGGCTATACAAACGCCTCACACCGCGTGGCTGCTGCCTCTCTAACCTGGTGGTCCCTGCACGCACCACCCACGAGGAGTTCCAGGTCTCAGGCAGCCTCTGGAACTGCCGTTCTGCTGCCAACAAGGCAGAGTTAATCTCAGCCTATGCTACCCTCCAGTCCCTCGACTTCTTGGCGCTGACGGAAACATGGATTACCACTGAAAACACTGCTACTCCTACTGCTCTCTCCTCGTCTGACCATGTGTTCTCGCATACCCCGAGAGCATCTGGTCAGCGGGGTGGTGGCACAGGAATCCTCATCTCTCCCAAGTGGACATTCTCTATTTTTCCCTTGACCCATCTGTCTATCTCCTCATTTGAATTCCATGCTGTCACAGTCACTAGCCCATTTAAGCTTAACATCCTTGTCATTTATCGCCCTCCAGGTTCCCTTGGAGAGTTCATCAATGAGCTTGACGCCTTGATAAGTTCCTTTCCTGAGGATGGCTCACCCCTCACAGTTCTGGGGGACTTCAACCTCCCTACGTCTACCTTTGACTCATTTCTCTCTGCCTCCTTCTTTCCACTCCTCTCCTCTTTTGACCTCACCCCCTCACCCCCCCACTCACAAGGAAGGCAATATGCTTGACCTCATCTTTACTAGATGCTGTTCTTCTACAATTCTCACTGCAACTCCCCTCCATGTCTCCGACCACTACTTTGTATCCTTTTCTCTCTCGCTTTCCTCCAACACTACTCACTCTGCCCCTACTCAGATGGTAATGAGCCGTCGCAACCTTCGCTCTCTCTCTCCCGCTACTCTCTCCTCTTCCATCCTATCATCTCTTCCCTCTGCTCAATCCTTCTCCCTCCAATCTCCTGATTCTGCCTCCTCAACCCTCCTCTCCTCCCTTTCTGCATCCTTTGACTCTCTATGTCCCCTATCCTCCCGGCCGGCTCGGTCCTCCCCTCCAGCTCCGTGGCTTGATGACTCATTGCGAGCTCACAGAACAGGGCTCCGGGCAGCCGAGCGGAAATGGAGGAAAACTAGACTCCCTGCGGACCTGGCATATTTTCACTCCCTCCTCTCTACATTTTCTTCATCTGTTTCTGCTGCTAAGGCCACTTTCTACCACTCTAAATTCCAAGCATCTGCCTCTAACCCTAGGAAGCTTTTTGCCACCTTCTCCTCCCTGCTGAATCCTCCTCCCCCTCCCCCCCTCCTCCCTCTCTGTGGATGACTTTGTCAACCATTTTGAAAAGAAGGTTGACGACATCCGATCCTCGTTTGTTAAGTCAAATGACACTGCTGGACCTGCTCACACTGCCCTACCCTATGCTTTGACTTCTTTCTCCCCTCTCTCTCCAGATAAAATCTTGCGACTTGTGACGGCCGGCCGCCCAACAACCTGCCCGCTTTACCCTATCCCCTCCTCTCTTCTCCAGACCATCTCCGGTGACCTTCTCCTTACCTCACCTCGCTGATCAACTCATCCTTGACCGCTGGCTATGTCCCTTCCATCTTCAAGAGAGCGAGAGTTGCACCCCTTCTCAAAAAACCAACACTTGAGCCCTCTGATGTCAACAACTACAGACCAGTATCCCTTCTTTCTTTTCTCTCCAAAACTATTGAGCGTGCCGTCTTTAGCCAACTTTCTTGCTATCTCTCTCAGAATGACCTTCTTGATCCAAACCAGTCAGGTTTCAAGACTGGTCATTCAACTGAGACTGCTCTTCTCTGTGTCACGGAGGCTCTCCGCACTGCTAAAGCTAACTCTCTCTCCTCTGCTCTTGTCCTTCTAGACCTGTCTGCTGCCTTTGATACTGTGAACCATCAGATCCTCCTCTCCACCCTCTCCGAGCTGGGCATCTCCGGCGTGGCTCACTCTTGGATTGCTTCCTACCTGACCGGTCGCTCCTATAATATATAATATGCCATTTAGCAGACGCTTTTATCCAAAGCGACTTACAGTCATGCGTGCATACATTTTTTTTTTTTTTTTGTGTATGGGTGGTCCCGGGGATCGAACCCACTACCTTGGCGTTACAAGCGCCGTGCTCTACCAGCTGAGCTACAGAGGACCACTCCTACCAAGTGGCGTGGCGAGAAGCTGTCTCCGCACCACGTGCTCTCACCACTGGTGTCCCCCAGGGCTCAGTTCTAGGCCCTCTCCTATTCTCGCTATACACCAAGTCACTTGGCTCTGTCATATCCTCACATGGCCTCTCCTATCATTGCTATGCAGACGACACACAACTAATCTTCTCCTTTCCCCCTTCTGATAACCAGGTGGCGAATCGCATCTCTGCATGTCTGGCAGTCATATCAGTATGGATGACGGATCACCACAAGCTGAACCTTGGCAAGACGGAGCTGCTCTTCCTCCCGGGGAAGGACTGCCCATTCCATGATCTCGCCATCACGGTTGACAGCTCCGTTGTGTCCTCCTCCCAGAGTGTGAAGAGCCTTGGCGTGACTCTGGACAACACCCTGTCGTTCTCCGCTAACATCAAGGCGGTGACCCGATCCTGTAGGTTCATGCTCTACAACATTCGGAGAGTACGACCCTGCCTTACACAGGAAGCGACACAGGTCCTAATCCAGGCACTTGTCATCTCCCGTCTGAATTACTGCAACTCGCTGTTGGCTGGGCTCCCTGCCTGTGCCATTAAACCCCTACAACTCATCCAGAATGCCGCAGCCCGTCTGGTGTTCAACCTTCCCAAGTTCTCTCACGTCACCCCGCTCCTCCGCACACTCCACTGGCTTCCAGTTGAAGCTCGCATCTGCTACAAGACCATGGTGCTTGCCTACGGAGCTGTGAGGGGAACGGCACCTCCGTACCTTCAGGCTCTGATCAGTCCCTACACCCAAACGAGGGCTTTGCGTTCATCCACCTCTGGCCTGCTGGCTCCCCTACCTCTGCGGAAGCACAGTTCCCGTTCAGCCCAGTCAAAACTGTTCGCTGCTCTGGCACCCCAATGGTGGAACAAGCTCCCTCA
Source organism: Coregonus clupeaformis (assembly GCF_020615455.1). Lineage (NCBI taxonomy): Eukaryota > Metazoa > Chordata > Actinopteri > Salmoniformes > Salmonidae > Coregonus > Coregonus clupeaformis. Next base: position 6,580,395 of record NC_059212.1, on the reverse strand, counting down.
CGACGCCAGGACAGCGGAGTCACTCACCACCTTCCGGAGACATTTGAAACCCCACCTATTTAAGGAATACCTGGGATAGGATAAAGTAATCCTTCTACCCCCCCTTACCTCCCCACCTGAAAATAGCTGTGCAGCGATGCTCCCCATCTAACCTGACAGAGCATGAGAGCATCTGCAGAGAAGAATGGGGACATTTTCCCAAATACAGGTGTGTGAAGCTTGTAGCGTCATACCCAAGAAGACTCGAGGCTGTAATCACTACCAAAGGGGGTTCAACAAAGTACTGAGTAAGGGGTCTGAATACTTATGTAAAATTGATGTTTCCGTTTTATTTAAATATACATTTGCAAACATTTCTAAAAACCAGTTTTTGCTTTGTCCTTATGGGGTATTGTGTGTAGATTGATGAGGATTTTGTTTTTTGTAATCAATTTTAGAATAAGGCTGTGATGTAACAAAATGTGAAAAAAGTCAAGTGGTCCGAATACTTTCAGAATGCACAGTATTAGCCAGTATAGATATTATATAACTAAACTAAATCAAAGAACAATTCAAAACTAAACAGCTGTGGTGGAGGTTGGTCGAGCAGGTCGCCGCCCTCAGCACAAATGCAATCCCCTACTTGCGTGGGATGGAATCAAATCGAATCCTGGTCCCATGGCACTTCTATAAACTGTGTCCTCTTATCAGTCCCGCTCTTCATTTAATGTCTATTCCTGTCAATAAAAGCAATAAAATATAGAAGGAGGGTGGAATTTAACCCCCCAAAAATTGCAAATCTCAAGGCCTCCTTTTTCAATTATATTTCTCATGGGCGTGTTACTAGGCCTATGAGCGAAACAGAAACTAGTTGTTCATCAGGATGAAGCCAACAAAAACATAATGAGGGCACACTTGAAGATCACATGATAATTAAAAGGACAAATTTGAAAAGGGAGTTCAGGCACAGGAAATGCCCTCTGGCAACAAATGATTGAAGCCAACTTTAATCCAAGATATTAGGGCTTTGTGAGTCAAGGGGTCAGCGCTTGCCAAGAATAACAACATACTAATCCATGGGTGCTGGTGGTTGCGAAAAAGAAATATGACTAATCTTTTTTCTCTCGCTAGGATCATGATGCATAATTTCCCACATGAGAGCACTGAAGCAGAGCAGTGAATTGTGGTGCCTGTTACACTAAGTTCATCCCAGTTCAAAGGATGACTCACTTAAAGAGCACTTTTAGGAAATTGCTGTAAAATCTGTAGCCTGGATGAAATGTCTTACTTGAAAAGTGGTCAAATCCTCATGACTTTGGCTTAAGGTCTAGACTAGTTTACCAACAAGCTCTCACAGTTTCACGTCAGAATTAAATTTTGAAGTGTTTGGTTATCGTTCCAAGGTATTAACTCTGAATTCTTAAGGTTAGGCATTAACACCAAATGGTTAAGGTAAGGGTTAAGGTTTGGGATAGGCTTAAAACAAAAATTGATTTCTATCGCTGGATTTGAACATTGAACCTTTGGCTCTTTGGAACCAGAAGCAGATGCTTACACCCATCTGCCATCCCCGTCCACAATGCCACAGCAAAACCAAAGCCTACTTGAAGGTAACAGCGCTCACTGTTTCCCCTGATGGCCGGTTTCCACGTCATCTCCCAACGTCGAATACTGACGGGTGACCTGCCTGAGCGCACTGCTATGAGGTCATCACAGACACACTGTGTCTTTTGTGACCCTTCACTTTGAATTCCTCTGTCTATATTCTGTCTGTATACGTTTTGTCTATTGCTGTCGGAACCATTTCACAGGTCAAATTCCTGGAACATGTACATTTCCTTGGCAAATAAAGGTGTTTGATTCTAAAGTCTGCTACGTGACTGGACATTCTGTTTGGATTCTCAGTACTGGACAGGTAGCTAATAAGACAATGGATTACTATTAAGCTGTATTTCATAAGATGAATAGAATCATCTAGCCTTAGATGTCCAGGGGTAAGGCCTTTGCTCTAGCCAGGTGTGGTGATGTGATTTGAAGGAGTCAGGCGCAGGAGGGTAAATCACAGAATAACGGGTTTATTCCGTTGACACAGCGGTACGCAGCAATACGTCAAACACTCCAGTTTGGAAATATACAGCGCACTGGAAACAACAAGGCACACGGGTGAATATCCCGGCGATACAAAATACAAGACCCCCCCTTGAGCTAAACTAACCTCCACAATAAACAATCACACACAAAGACAAGGGGGCAGAGGGAACACTTATACAGGTACTGATGAGGGGAATTGAAACCAGGTGTGTGTAATAAACAAGACAAAACAAATGGAATGATGAGATGAGGAGCGGCAGTGGCTAGAAGACCGGTGACGACGAACGCCGAAGCCTGCCCGAACAAGGAGAGGAGGCAGCTTCGGAGGAAAACAAACTTGACTTTCACCAGACCAGATACTATTCTTTAGATACTATCCTTTGCAGATACAATCCTTCTCATTCAAAGATGTAAGCTACTCATTGGCTATAAGATGAGAAAGAGCAAAAGGCTGAGAAGCCTCCATCCGCATGATGAAAAACCTAACAGAAATGATTAGTGTTGTCAGTAACAAGGCCAGGCTCGGGCACTATATCTTTAGCAATTCAGTTTGAGAATTATATAATCGCACCGCTTCAATGCAAAATAAGTAATCAGAACAACAGGGGGGATATTGGGGAGACGTTCGCTCAAATTAGATAGCAACCTGTCGCCCACGCCTCCCCAGAGCCAAGGTTTCCTGCCAGGGGTTAATCAGAGGAAAATCTACACACAGTAAACAATCATCACACCCACAGGAGAGATAATAGGAGAATATAGAGAAAGGTTCTTCCAGAAAGTTTTCAGAAACTAATTGCAAAGTAGACAGAAATCACAAAAGATTTCATACTCATTTATTTTCTAAAGAAAACGGGCAATATTCCCTTTTACAGCATGTTGAAAAATTACAGTTGATTTTACAGTACAAGTGCCTATCCATACTCACGTTGTACTAAATTGGAGGTGGCGGTTAGAGAAAACCAGCCCAATTGAAGCACTGATTATAGTTATTTAAATGAAATGTATCTCCCTGAAACTTTGGAGTGCTTTATAACAGGATACAGGATACAGGTTAAGAGAAACTATCCACAATAGCATGACATAGAAAGAAATTATAGTTATAGTTGTGATAAAACATTTGATAAATATATACATTCTAAAATACATGAATTCTCTAGTGATGATTTATGTTGTTTTAACATTAACACTCATTTATAGTAATATTGCATTTTGGGGATATTATGCCATCAGAAGGCTTTTATCATAGTGATTCATTTATCCAGTACAGGAACATCCCGCTCTAAAGACGATCTGCACTAATGTATGACCTCCATGTCCCCTATAGGTCAAAGGTCAACCTCAGCACTATCAAGGCTTTTACCCTGGTTACCTCTGTTGGCCTGGTGACCTAAACAGACTAGGCGGCCCACTTCCAGTGTTAACTGGGCTGACCGCTCTGTCTCTCCCCTGGCTAAATGTCCTTTGGTCACCGCTATAGTACATTTCCTAACGACGTGAGCGGAGTCCAGTATCCCGCCGCTCACCCCGACATGCCCAGTGGCATGGATTTAAACACTACTACTTATCGGTTCTTAACCTCACTGGCCCCCTTTGGGACTGATAGAAATCCTGTTGTGCCAGAGAATTACATTAATCTCCTGGAACCCGAGTAAGCACATGGATTGGAACATTTGAGGCAGACTTTACAGATCGTCACTACTCGCTCCGTCCCTCGCTATTGGCACTCGCTCCTTCGCTTTTGGCACTCAACTGCTATACACACACAGCGGATGTGCCTGCAATGAGCAGATCGTGCCCTGATGTAACACATGCAGGGATGATGCGATATGGGGCACTCCGTTTCCTACTCATCAGTAGGAAGAGCAGGACATTCGCAGTGGGTTTTTCCTGGATGGGAAGTCCATCTGGGGATTTGGCTGAGGATACGTGTTCCTTGCTAGTCTGTAGGTATTCTTGGACCAATCGCGTTTCTTCCACATCTTATCTCTCTGTATGTTTATACAGTGCATCAGTTTTGGCATTACAATTCAATTTGTGCTCAATTTTGGTTCCTAAATATATACTCAATTACAATCTCATTCATTTTAAACTATAGTTATTTACTCACAGCCAGGTAAGACACTAACTAAAAATGGGATCATCTACAAATCTCGTGATTCAACTTTTTGAAGAATGACTCCTGCTATCATTGACATACAACATCATCATAAACGGGACCAAAACACACCCCTGGGAGATCTTATTATCTGTGGTGATTTAACAGGCTATGGGTGTCATATTGTTTTCTGCCTGATAACACGTTACCTGAAATCAGAGTTCTCTCTCACACAGTAAACAATAAATGCTTTCTGAAGCTTACTAACAGGGTATCTACACCCTCTGGTATATTTTGCTCTAAGTGTGAAGCAATTCAGTTGTTTTGCACAATCTATATGTCACCTGTCTTAGTGATGTTTTGGAACTCCTTGTACTGAAACCGTGGTTCCAACTTCTCTCATATTGTTTTGACCCAGCTTCCTCTCTACCTTCTATATAAAAATCTAAATTAGATTTAAGTGCAAGAACATTTACCTCCCTCTGACCTTGAGCATGGATTGGTATGTAAAAAAAATACGAATCATAAATCCATATTTCAGTCAGAACTCCTTACCAGCGAGCTGCTCTGCATAACCAGAATATCACACCCAGACTCCAAACAGTGCCTTCTGGGTTTTCACTCGCAGTGGGGATGACATCATCCAGATCCATTTCAAAGTAACCCAATAGCTGTGCAATGTAATGTAAACTGTTACGAGAAGCACACTGCTGGTGGCGGTGACACTTGACAGGCATTACAAGTGAGGATTGGAAGCAGATGACGGTTTCCCACCCAGAAGAAAAGGCCCAGTCACTCTGGCCCGGGCTCCTGCGGTGACTGCAGCACAAGGCACAGCCGTGGAGACCATGCCAGACTAAAGAGTCGTTGTGGCGAGTAATTGGACGTTTGCAATGTATACGTTACATATAAGGGACTTTGTCCTCGTGGTAGCACAACGGATATCATTGAGCATTGTGTTCATGCTCCATTAATCATCTATGCTCTAGGATTTTTTCCTTCCATTTTGATTAAGTCACCCCTAAAAGACTGCTGTGTGCATGGTATAATGTACTACACACCTGTAATACTGGTTGATTTTATGTGGCAGCTCCCATTTTCAACTAGATTTAAAGTGAGTCACGTTACATTAATTTCCAGTAAAGGATATTGTGATTGGTCGCTACTCTCTAATGGAAATGTAAGATTAACCATCACTGCTTGTAAAAAAAACTTAAACCAGAGTGTAATAGATGCCACAACAACATAGACTACTGTACTCACATATCTACGTCTGGCAGATCCTCAAGTATTCCAAAGTATATTAGCCATAAAAATAGCTTTAAAATGGATATTATAACTGATATTTTACATCTGTATCTTTGGCTTTAAGAATGAGAGACGTCAGAATCGTTGCTTAAATGAAAGCCAGATGTCATGAACTGTTCCAAGACTCAGTAAGCATTCCACTGCCAATGTAACGGTAGATTCCTAGAAAGAGTCTAAGCCTGGGATTCAATCCGAGGCACGTTGTAGAGCGGTTGACATTTTAAGGTAATTTCCTATAGGGCTGACATCTGCAGCGTTTACCGTGAATGGGATCTCTGCCAGTAGCTGCATAACACGCCTTGGATTGAATCCCAGCCTAAACCTCTTGGACATCCCTAAACAGCAATTACATGTCCTTATTAATTACCCTTATTGCCTATGGCCTATGCATACAGGCTCCATGCATAGCTAATTAAAGGTAGCACAGAAACAACAACTATGTTAAAGTGGGAGCCACTCAATCCCATTGATTTGCATTCAATGCATTGAGTCTCCGCACGTTTCGGATTTCCTACCACAACCTTCCTGCCATTTACATGCCAAAATAATTACCAAGGTGGATCACATCCCTCTCAGCTGTCCCATCACCTCAATACTGCTTTGTCTCAGAGATCTCCATGGAAATCGGAGATACCTCCATCCACAGCTGAGGTCCCCTTTTTACTTTGTTGATGTTCTTGAGTCGGGATGCCACCCCATTGGTTTTCGCAGCAGTGTTTCACAACAGACTTTTTATGACCTTTAATAAGCAGTACAATCATCCCTGAAACTAGCACTTGCGCTAGCAGTTTGCACTACATTTAAAAAAAGGATTTTGGACATTGAATAGATTTCAAGACCCATATCCACTTACTAATATGGACAACCACATGAAACAGGGGAATGGGCTCTGTCACCTTTTTACTCTGTTCCTTACTGAGAAAAACATTTTCACCAAGATATGTACCAATAGTCTTGATGCCGGTGAGACTAAGAGAAAATACAACTTCAAAGTGTTAGTAGGAGCCAAAGTGCTGACTGAAGAGGTAGGTTTTCAGATTGTGGCAGAAGACGGGCAGCGACTCTGCTGTTTTGGCGGTGGGGGTGGGAGTTCGTTCCACCACTGAGGTGCCAGTACAGAGAGGAGACATGACCGGGGTGAGTGGGTGTCAGCCCCTCACACTGATGGGAACGCCAAGCGGCCAGAGGTGGCAGAACGAAGTATTCGGGCTGGCGTGTAGTCATAAACAAGCAATAAAGCATTTCACCCGTCGGGTTTTTAAGTCCCGTGTTACCTAACATTGCTCTCACTCATGAAAGTACTGCCATGAAGCATAAATGTGATGAACCAAAAAAAATGAAAACCTATTAACGTATTAACTACATGGATTTAATTTAAAAATGATTTACTGTGTTCTGTCAGCTTCTAAAAAAAAACACCACTGCTGTTCATCACCAGGACGCTGCTATGCAATCATGTCCTCGTTTGAACCGAGGAATGAGACAGGTGAGCTCTGCTGAGCTCTGTCTGCTGCTTCCACTCGGCTCTCTACTGCTGCTTGGTCTGCATTCCTAATTCCACATTTGAGCTTGGGACTGGTCGAGTCCATCCAGCCTGTCATTCTGTTGTCTCACTGGCATCATGGCACGGATCCTAGATTGCTGACATGCTGTGAATGGGCATGATGCTAAGGAGTGGAAGGTTATTCTCTCTCCCCCTCTCTCTCTCTCCGTCTAATTGCATAAACAGTGGATGATGTTGCCCTGTCATTGACCGCCTAATGAAAAGTGGCCAGATGACATGGTCAAGAAAAGGGGCTTAATTCCCTCGGCAACTGTGCGCACCTGAAAAATAAACAATATCACGCAGAGTTTTGTCATGGCATACAAAGTACAGTCCTTATCAACACATATAAATCCAATGGAGACTCTCTGGTACTTACATTTTAGTCATTTAGCAGACACTCTTATCCAGAGCAACTTACAGTTAGTGGATGCATACATGTATTTTAATATTTTTTCATTCTGGCCCCCCGTGGGAAACGAACCCACATCCCTGCCAGCCAAACCGTCCCCTACCTTGGACCAATTGTGCGCCGCCCATGGGTCTCCCGGTCACGGCCGGCTGCGACAGAGCCTGGACTCGAACCAGTATCTCTAGTGGCACAGCTAGCACTGCGATGCAGTGCCTTAGACCACTGCGCCACTCGGGAGTAACTCAAATAATTCATTTAACACAATTGTAACTACCTGGTAACAAATGGAACATAGTGATGCTTGTGTCAATAAATCTAAAAAGAATCCAAAGTGTAATTACTATGCAATTATTAGGTAATTAAAAAAATTTCCAAGTTATTTTTACGTTGTGGGCCCCCTGGGCAAATCAAAATCAATTCAAAGTTTATTGGTCGCTACACAGATTTGGAGATGTTATCGCAGGTGCAGTGAAATGCCTGTGTTTCTACCTCCAACAGTCCAGTAATAATACCTAGCAATACAAAACAATATGCACATAATCCAAACAGTAAAAATAAAGAAATGAAGAAATATCAGAACGAGCAATGTCCGGGATAGAAATATATAAATATACAATGGACAGTATAGACAGTATGGACAGTATGGACAGAATGGACAGAATGGACAGTATGGACAGAATGGATAGAATGGACAGTATGGACAGTATAGACCGTATGGACAGAATGGACAGTATGGACAGTATGGACAGAATGGACAGAATGGACAGAATGGACAGTATGGACAGAATGGACAGAATGGACAGTATGGACAGTATAGACCGTATGGACAGTATGGACAGAATGGACAGTATGGACAGAATGGACAGTATGGACAGTATGGACAGAATGGACAGAATGGACAGTATGGACAGTATAGACCGTATGGACAGTATGGTCAGTATGGACAGAATGGACAGTATGGACAGAATGGACAGTATGGACAGAATGGACAGAATGGACAGTATGGACAGAATGGACAGTATGGACATTATGGACAGAATGGACAGTATGGACAGAATGGACAGAATGGACAGTATGGACAGTATGGACAGAATGGACAGTATGGACAGAATGGACAGAATGGACAGTATAGACAGTATAGACAGTATGGACAGAATGGACAGTATGGACAGAATGGACAGTATAGACAGTATGGACAGTATGGACAGAATGGACAGAATGGACAGTATAGGCAGTATGGACAGAATGGACAGTATGGACAGTATAGACAGAATGGACAGTATGGACAGTATAGACAGAATGGACAGTATGGACAGAATGGACAGTATAGACAGTATGGACAGAATGGACAGTATGGACAGTATGGACAGAATGGACAGAATGGACAGTATAGACAGTATGGACAGTATGGACAGAATGGACAGTATGGACAGAATGGACAGTATAGACAGTATGGACAGAATGGACAGTATGGACAGAATGGACAGTATGGACAGAATGGACAGAATGGACAGAATGGTCAGTATGGACAGTATGGACAGAATGGCCAGTATGGACAGAATGGACAGAATGGACAGAATGGACAGAATGGGAAGTATGGACAGTATGGACAGAATGGACAGTATGGACAGAATGGACAGTATAGACAGTATGGACAGTATGGACAGAATGGACAGTATGGACAGTATAGACAGTATGGACAGAATGGACAGTATGGACAGTATGGACAGAATGGACAGTATAGACAGTATGGACAGTATGGACAGTATGGACAGTATGGACAGAATGGACAGTATGGACAGTATAGACAGTATGGACAGTATGGACAGTATGGACAGAATGGACAGTATAGACAGTATGGACAGTATGGACAGTATGGACAGTATGGACCGTATGGACAGAATGGACAGTATAGACCGTATGGACAGTATGGACAGTATGGACAGAATGGACAGTATGGAAAGTATAGACAGAATGGACAGAATGGACAGAATGGACAGAATGGACAGAATGGACAGTATGGAAAGTATAGACAGAATGGACAGAATGGACAGAATGGACAGTATAGACAGAATGGACAGAATGGACAGTATGGACAGAATGGACGGTATGGACAGTATAGACAGAATGGACAGTATATGAATAGAAAAGGTGTGTCCAGCAGTAGTTATTTAGGATGAGCCATGACTAGAATGCAGTATATACATATAAAGTAAACATTATTAAAGTGACCAGTGTTCAATGACTCTATGTACATCAGTGGAGGTCAGTGCAATTTAAGATGAGGGAGGACAAGTTTTAATTTTTTTGCCTTATTTCTATTAGAGCTTATTGGATGACTGTCATTCATATTCCTTTCACCCAGTTCAACGTAACATCGATAGGTTTAAGCTACTACGTGATATTAACATTTCCCCTTTACCCATCATGTGGTGGCTGGAACCTCATGATAGGTTGAGAGGAAAATGTAGAGTAATCAAGGTGACTGAAAGTGACACATTCAATATCGCCTTGCCTGTGTCTAGCTGATCTAAGATGTAATCATTAGCCCCACAGTTACAAACAAGAGTTTCAGGTATGTTTATCCCCATTTGCTTCATTTTAAGATGAAAATAATTCAACAGAATCGGTGGAATGGATAGATCCCTGATCACCGCAAACACAGTTCACTTTCATAGCAGCCACGTACAAACAGCATGATCATTTGCTCGTTGTATAAATCCTTCTTGCATCTACGCGCTCTCCTCATCTCACCTTTTCCCTTTGTTTGTGGACTTCAGTGCACATTACAACAGCTGTCTGTGACCAGGCAAAAAAAAAAACGTTCTAAGTCAAACCTTTATACCATAACCGCTAACCGCTACACACAGCCTACATCGTTGTCACCATATTAGCTAACGTCATAGTCAACATAACTACTAGAACTTATACGTTAATAAACCCGCTACAATGATGCAGTACAGTGTACAGCAAGCAGTTTAGCAGTTACACCGGCGGGCCCAAGTGGCAATAAATTAATAAAACCAAATGCTTACCTTGACTTGGAAGAGATCCAGTGTTGGATAGCCATAGCCAGCTAGCTAACATAGCAGCCCTCTCTGTTTGAGCTGGGTGTTTGAGTAGTCTAAACTACCTAGCTGCATTCTTTAGCTAGGTAAGTGAAACTGAAAAAAGAAATGCATCAAAATATAGCTAACACTCTCTCTCTCTCTCTCTCTCGCTCTCTCTCTTTCTCTCTCTCTCTCTCTCTCTCTCTCGCCTCTCCTTAATTTTTTGGGAAATCAATTTGTTCAAAACTGTTCAAATTTTGTTTTTCTCGCTCTTTGAGTCAACTACTCATCACATTTCATGCACTACAGTGCTAGTGAATTCCTGTAGCTCAGTTGGTAGAGCATGGCACTGGCAAAGCCCGGGTTGTGGGTTCGTTTCCCACGGGGGGCCAGTATGAAAATGTATGCACTCAGTAACTGTAAGTCGCTCCGGATAAGAGTGTCTGCTAAATGACTAAAATGTAAATGTAGCTAGCTGTAACTTATGCTTTCAGTAATAGATTCATTCTCTGATCCTTTGATTGGGTCGACAACATGTCAGTTCATACTGCAAGAGCTCTGATAGGTTGGAGGACGTCCTCCGGAAGTTGTCATAATTACTGTGTAAGGGGGTGAGAACCATGAGCCTCCTAGGTTTTATATTGAAGTCAATGTACCCAGAAGAGGACGGAAAACAGCTGTCCTCTAGATACACAATGGTTCTACCCCAGAGAGTGCTGTTGAGGCTACTGTAGACCTTCATTGCAAAACAATGTTTTAATCAACTCTTTGGTGACGTGAACATATTTAGTGCACTATTTTTATATCTATGAAATTCACTGAGGAGGATGGTCCTCCACTTCCTCCTCTGAGGAGCCTCCACTGATGTACATAGGACAAAGCAGTCTGTAAGGTGCAGGGTAGAGTACCGACCGGGTGGTAGCCGGCTAGTAACAGTGACAAAGGCTGGTCCCAGCTTTGTACTTTCTCCTCCTTCTAGATGGTAGTGGGGTGAACAGGCCATGGCTCGGGTGGCTGAGGTACTTAATGATCTTCTTGGCCTTTTCTTTCAGCCTCATGGCAAAATGTGAACAATAGCATGAGATGAGCTATAAAACAGCACATTTTTCTCTCTGACCCATGGCAAAAAGTGTAGAATTGCAGGAAATGTGCTTTAAAAGTCAACATTTTCTTGTAGCCTCTGGAAGTCGGGTGCCCTGGGGCCCCAAATGCGGTGATAATGAGGTTAATTGATAAGCTTTAGGGTCTATATTTAATAATGATAAGCTTTAGGGTCTATATTTAATAATGATAAGCTTTAGGGTCTATATTTAATAATGATAAGCTTTAGGGTCTTTATTTAATAATGATAAGCTTTAGGGTCTCTACATAACAATGATAAGCTTTATGGTCTATATTTAATAATGATAAGCTTTAGGGTCTATATTTAATAATGATAAGCTTTAGGGTCTATATGTAATCATGATAAGCTTTAGGGTCTATATGTAATCATGATAAGCTTTAGGGTCTATATATAATAATGATAAGCTTTAGGTTCTATATTTAATAATGATAAGCTTTAGGGTCTATATTTAATAATGATAAGCTTTAGGGTCTATATTTAATAATGATAAGCTTTAGGGTCTATATTTAATAATGATAAGCTTTAGGGTCTATATTTAATAATGATAAACTTTAGGGTCTATATTTAATAATGATAAGCTTTAGGGTCTATATATAATAATGACAAGCTTTAGGGTCTATATTTAGTAATGATAAGCTTTAAGGTCTATATTTAGTAATGATAAGCTTTAAGGTCTATATTTAGTAATGATAAGCTTTAAGGTCTATATTTAATAATGATAAGCTTTAGGGTCTATATTTAGTAATGATAAGCTTTAAGGTCTATATTTAGTAATGATAAGCTTTAAGGTCTATATTTAGTAATGATAAGCTTTAAGGTCTATAATTAATAATGATAAGCTTTAGGGTCTATATTTAGTAATGATAAGCTTTAAGGTCTATATTTAGTAATGATAAGCTTTAGGGTCTATATTTAGTAATGATAAGCTTTAGGGTCTATATTTAATAATGATAAGCTTTAGGGTCTATATTTAGTAATGATAAGCTTTAGGGTCTATATTTAGTAATGATAAGCTTTAAGGTCTATATTTAGTACTGATAAGCTTTAGGGTCTATATTTAGTAATGATAAGCTTTAAGGTCTATATTTAGTAATGATAAGCTTTAGGGTCTATATTTAGTAATGATAAGCTTTAGGGTCTATATTTAATAATGATAAGCTTTAAGGTCTATATTTAGTAATGATAAGCTTTAGGGTCTATATTTAGTAATGATAAGCTTTAGGGTCTATATTTAATAATGTTAAGCTTTAGGGTCTATATTTAGTAATGATAAGCTTTATGGTCTATATTTAGTAATGATAAGCTTTAGGGTCTATATTTAATAATGATAAGCTTTAAAGTCTATATTTAGTAATGATAAGCTTTAGGGTCTATATTTAGTAATGATAAGCTTTAGGGTCTATATTTAGTAATGATAAGGTGGATAGAACAGGAACTCAGCGGATGTTTTTAGACCTTCATCACCGCCTATAGTCTTTTCTGAGAAACCTCTGAGGAACAATCTGATTGAGATCCAGATGTTCTTTGTCCAAGAATGTAGGCTACATGAAATCCAAAAATAGCAGGGCTGCAGGCATTTACTCTCTCACTCTTTCCATCTGCCTACATCAAAAGGGTTCAACTATAAGCAGCAGTATCTTCTTAAGTATACAGATGTAAGATCTTAATTTGAGCCAATTTACTACAGCAGGAAAATAATCCCGCAGCAACAGAAAATATGAATTATTATGTGTATTATAATTAATGGAAATTTTTTTAAGGGTGATTCCTTTTTCATAAGGGAAAATCAAGTGGAAATACAAACTTCAGAAGCCTTTTTAACCCTCAAATACACTACAAGTTTGACATTTACAAGCATTTCGCTACGCCCACAATAACATCTGCTAAATATGTATATGTGACCAATAACATTTGATTTGATTACATTTTTATTTCCTGCATTGAAGGAAAGTTCTGCTACGACAGGGTGATAAAATTAAGATCCTACATCAGTATATACTGCAGCAACCACCATCCCTTACAACACCAGATATTTCCAACTGCAGACTGCTGTGTCAGTGATTCAGTAAACTAGTTAATCAAATAATTTGATGGATGGCAGGTGTTCATACTCTTGTCTAGCAGAAGTATAGCCCTTACAAAACTTGAAAGAAGGATAGATACCCGCCCACTATTGAATGCTTCCACAGTTTCATTGGACCCGCAGGCCTTTGTCACAAAACTTGTAACATTATCGTAAATTAAAATTGCTTTCATCCCCAAATCACCCCGCTTTCCTGGAAAACATGAGAGGACAGGAAACCACACGAGACGAACATATACAACCGTTTTAAAACGTCAGGATGATTTATTGACTGGAAATTAATGTTTTTAATCTTTTGACTCCGGTATGTGCCTTCAGAAAGTTTTCACACCCCTCAACTTTTTCCACATTTTGTTGTGTTACAGCCTGAATTTAAAATTGATTAAATTGAGATGTATTTGTCAATGGCCTACACACAATACCCCATAATGTCAAAGTGGAATTATGTTTTTCTAAATTTTCACAAATTAATTAAAAAAGAAAAGATGAAATGTCTTGAGTCAATAAGTATTCGACCCCTAAATAAGTTCAGGAGTAAACATTTGCTTAACAAGTCACATAATAAATTGCATGGACTCACTCTGTGTGTAATAATAGTGTTTAACATGATTTTTGAATGACTACCTCATCGCTGGACCCCACACATACAATTATCTGTAAGATCCCTCAGTCGAGCAGTGAATTTCAAGCCCAGACTCAACCACAAATACCAGGGAGGTTTTCCAATGCCTCGCAATGAATGGCCCCTATTGGTAGATGGGTAAAAATAAAAAACAGCAGACATTGAATATCCCTTTCAGCATGGTGAAGTTATTAATTACACTTTGGATGGTGTATCAATACTCCCACTCACTACAAAGATACAGGCGTCCTTCCTAACTCAGTTGCCAGAGAGGAAGGAAACTGCTCAGGGATTTCACCATGAGGCCAATGGTGACTTTAAAACAGTTACAGAGTTTAATGGCTGTGATGGGAGAAAACTGAGGATGGATCCACAACATTGTAGTTACTCCACATTACTAACCTAATTGACAGAGTGAAAAGAAGGAAGCCTGTACAGAATAAAAAATATTCCAAAACATGCATCCTGTTTGCAACAAGGCACTAAAGTAATACTACAAAAAAATGTGTCAAAGCAATTAACTTTTTCTCCTGAAAACAAAGCATTATGTTTGGGGCAAATCCAATACAACACGTTACTGAGTACCACTCTCCATATTTTCAAGCATAGTGGCGGCTGCTTGTAATCATATAGGACTGGGGAGCTTTTCAGGATAAAAAAATTAATGGAATGGAGCTAAACACAGGCAAAATCCTAGAGGAAAACCTGCTTCAGTCTGCTTTCCACCAGACACTGGGAGATGAATTCACTTCTCAGAAGGGCAATAACCTGAAACACAAGGCCAAATCTACACTGGAGTTGCTTACCAAGAAGACAGTGAATGTTCCTGAGTGGCCGAATTACAGTTTTGACTTCAATCTGCTTGAAAATCTATGGCAAGACCTGAAAATGGTTGTCTAGCAATGATCAACAACCAATTTGACAGAGTTTGAAGAATTTTGAAAATAATAATGGGCAAATGTTGCACAATCCAGGTGTGGAAAGCTCTTTGAGACTTACCCAGAAAGACTCAACGCTGTAATCGCTGCCAAAGGTGCTTCTACGAAGTATTCACTCAGGGATATGAATACTTGTGTAAATTAGATACTTATGTATTTCATTTTCAATAAATGTGCAAATAATGAAAACATCTCACCTCCCTGATAATCATATTAAAAGCAGAATAGTGAATTGAAAATAGACTTCTGTTGACTCCTTTTTACGTAACTTCACAGGAGTTAACAAGAAAAGGAAAAGGATATTTGCAAAAGCCTTTACAAGACTGGAACAACTTACATTTAGATTTTAGAAATGTATGAGGCATAGAGAGGCAAGTCTAATCTAAAGAGGAAAGATCTCTTACAGTTTCCTTAAGCAGCATTTAGTTACAGTACCACTATAGTGATTCTGTCAAAACCGATGCTACAATTTGAAATTTGGGAGATCCAAATCTAAATGTTTTCTGTTAATGGTGGGTTTATTTTTTCAAAAATCCTCATCAATCTACACACAATACCCCATAATGACAAAGCGAAAACAGGTTTTTATAAATGTTTACAAATGTATTAAGAATAAAAAACAAAAATACCTTATTTACATAAGTATTCAGATCCTTTCCTATGATATTCAAAATTGAGCTCAGGTGCATCCTGTTTCCATTGACCATTCCTGAAATGTTTCTACAACTAGTTTGGAGTCCACCTGTTGTAAATTCAAATGATAGGTCATGATTTGGAAAGGCAAACATGCATGTCAGAGCAAAAACCAAGCCATGAGGGAAGGAATTGTCCGTTGAGCTCCGAGAAAGGATTGTGTCAAGACACAGATCTGGGAAAGGGTACCAAAACATTTCTACAGCATTGAAGGTCCCCAAGAACGCAGTGGCCTCAATCATTCTAAATGGAAGAAGTTTGGAACCACCCTGCCAAACTGAGCAATCAGGGGAGAAGGACCTTGGTCAAGGAGGTGACCAAGAATCCGATGGTCACTCTGACAGAGCTCTAGAGTTCCTCTGTTGAGATGGGAGAACCTTCCAGAAGAACAACCATCACTGCAGCACTCCACCAATCAGGACTTTATGGTAGAGTGACCAGACGGAAGCCACTCCTCAGTAAAAGGCACATGACAGCCCACTTGGAGTTTGCCAAAAGGCACCTAAAGACTCTCAGACCAGAAGAAACAAGATTCTCTGGACTGATGAAACCAAGAATGAACTCTTTGGACTGAATTCCAAGCGTCACGTCTGGAGGAAACCTGGCACCATCCCTACGGTGAAGCATGGTGGTGGCAGCATCGTGCTGTGGGGATGTTTTTCAGCGGCAGGGACTGGGAGACTAGTCCAGATCGAGTGAAAGATGAACGGAGCAAAGTACAGAGAGTTCCTTGATGAAAACCTGCTACAGAGCACTCAGGACAACGCAGGAGTGGCTTCGGGACAAGTCTCTGAATGTCCTTGAGTGGTCAGCCAGAGCCCGGACTTGAACCCGATCGAACATCTCTGGAGAGACCTGAAAATAGCTGTGCAGCAACTCTTCCCATCCAACCTGACAGAGCGTGAGAGGATCTGCAGAGAAGAATGGGAGAAACTCCCCAAATACAGGTGTGCCAAGCTTGTAGCGTCATACCCAAGAAGACTCAAGGCTGTAATCGCTGCCAAAGGTGCTTCAACAATGTACTGACTAAAGGGTCTGAATACTTATGTACATGTGATAGTTCCATTTTTTTATTTAAATAAATTAGCAAACATTTCTAAAAACCTATTTTTGCTTTGTCATCATTTGGTATTGTGTGTAGATTGATGAGGAATAAAATGATTTAATCAATTTTAGAATAAGGCTGTAACCTAACAAAATGTGGAAAAAGTCAAGAGGTCTGAATACTTTTCGAAAGACACTATATATATATATATATATATATATATATATATATATATATATATATATATATATATATATATATATATATATACACAGTGGGGAGAACAAGTATTTGATACACTGCCGATTTTGCAAGTTTTCCTACTTACAAAGCATGTAGAGGTCTGTAATTTTTATCATAGGTACACTTCAACTGTGAGAGACGGAATCTAAAACAAAAATCCAGAAAATCACATTGTATGATTTTTAAGTAATTCATTTGCATTTTATTGCATGACATAAGTATTTGATCACCTACCAACCAGTAAGAATTCCGGCTCTCACAGACCTGTTAGTTTTTCTTTAAGAAGCCCTCCTGTTCTCCACTAATTACCTGTATTAACTGCACCTGATTGAACTCGTTACCTGTATAAAAGACACCTGTCCACACACTCAATCAAACAGACTCCAACCTCTCCACAATGGCCAAGACCAGAGAGCTGTGTAAGGACATCAGGGATAAAATTGTAGACCTGCACAGGGCTGGGATGGGCTACAGGACAATAGGCAAGCAGCTTGGTGAGAAGGCAACAACTGTTGGCGCAATTATTAGAAAATTGAAGAAGTTCAAGATGATGGTCAATCACCCTTGGTCTGGGGCTCCATGCAAGAGCTCACCTCGTGGGGCATCAATGATCATGAGGAAGGTGAGGGATCAGCCCAGAACTACACGGCAGGACCTGGTCAATGACCTGAAGAGAGCTGGGACCACAGTCTCAAAGAAAACCATTAGTAACACACTACGCCGTCATGGATTAAAATCCTGCAGGGCACGCAAGGTCCCCCTGCTCAAGCCAGCGCATGTCCAGGCCCGTCTGAAGTTTGCCAATGACCATCTGGATGATCCAGAGGAGGAATGGGAGAAGGTCATGTGGTCTGATGAGACAAAAATAGAGCTTTTTGGTCTAAACTCCACTCGCCGTGTTTGGAGGAAGAAGAAGGATGAGTACAACCCCAAGAACACCATCCCAACCGTGAAGCATGGAAGTGGAAACATCTTTCTTTGGGGATGCTTTTCTGCAAAGGGGGCAGGATGACTGCACCGTATTGAGGGGAGGATGGATGGGGCCATGTATCACGAGATCTTGGCCAACAACCTCCTTCCCTCAGTAAGAGCATTGAAGATGGGTCGTGGCTGGGTCTTCCAGCATGACAACGACCCGAAACACACAGCCAGGGCAACTAAGGAGTGGCTCCGTAAGAAGCATCTCAAGGTCCTGGAGTGGCCTAGCCAGTCTCCAGACCTGAACCCAATAGAAAATATTTGGAGGGAGCTGAAAGTCCGTATTGCCCAGCGACAGCCCCGAAACCTGAAGGATCTGGAGAAGGTCTGTATGGAGGAGTGGGCCAAAATCCCTGCTGCAGTGTGTGCAAACCTAGTCAAGACCTACAGGAAACGTATGATCTCTGTAATTGCAAACAAAGGTTTCTGTACCAAATATTAAGTTCTGTTTTTCTGATGTATCAAATACTTATGTCATGCAATAAAATGCAAATGATTTACTTAAAAATCATACAATGTGATTTTCTGGATTTTTGTTTTAGATTCCGTCACTCTCAGTTGAAGTGTAACTATGACAAGAATTACAGACCTATACATGCTTTGTAAGTAGGAAAACCTGCAAAATCGGCAGTGTATCAAGTACTTGTTCTCCCCACTGTATATACATACACTACCAGTCAAAGTTTGAACACACCTACTCCTTCAAAGGTTTTTCTTTATTTTTACTATTTTTTTAAAATATAATTAGTGACTGTCCATAAAATGTATATAGTATGTATAAGCATGAAGTCCTCTGTAGCTCAGCTGGTAGAGCATGGCGCTTGTAATGCCAGGGTAGTGGGTTCAATCCCCGGGACCACCCATAAGTAAAAATGTATGCACACATGACTGTAAGTCGCTTTGGATAAAAGTGTCTGCTAAATGGCATATTATTATTATTATTACATTGTAGAATAATAGTGAAGACATCAAAACTATGAAATAACACATAAGGAATCATGTAGTAACCAAAAAAGTGTTAAACAAATCTAAATATATTTTATATTTGAGATTCTTCAAATGGCCACCATTTGCCTTGATGACAGCTTTGCACACTCTTGGCATTCTCTCAACCAGCTTCATGAGATAGTCACCTGGAATGCAATTCAATTAACAGGTGTGCCTTCTTTAAAGTTAATTTGTGAATTTCTTTCCTTCTAAATGGGTTTGAGCCAATTAGTTGCGTTGTGACAAGGTAGGGGGGTATACAGAAGATAGCCCTATTTGGTATAAGACCAAGTCCATATTATGGAAAAAACTGCTCAAATAACCAAAGAGAATCAACAGTCCATCATTACTTTAAGACATAAAGGTCAGTCAATACCTAACAGTCCAAGAACTCTGAAAGTTTATTCAAGTGCAGTCGCAAAAACCATCAAGCGCTATGATGAAACTGGCTCTCATGAGGACCGCCACAGGAATGGAAGACCCAGAGTTACAGTAAAAGACACATCTCAACACAACTGTTCGGAGGAGACTGTGTGAATCAGGCCTTCATGGTCCAATTGCTGCAAAGAAACCACTACTAAAGGACACCAATAATAAGAAGAGACTTGCTTGGGCCAAGAAACATGAGCAATGGACATTAGACCGGTGGAAATCTGTCCTTTTGTTTGATGATCCAAATTTGAGATTTTTGGTTCCAACCGCCGTGTCTTTGTGAGATGCAGTAGGTGAACGGATGACCGGCATGTGTGGTTCCCACCGTGAAGCATGGAGGAGGAGGAGTGATGGTGTGGGGGTGGTTTGCTGGTGACCCGCTGTGATTTATTTAGAATTCAAGGCACACTTAACCAGCATGGCTACCACAGCATTCTCCAGCGATACGCCATTACATCTGGTTTGCACTTAGTGGGACTATCATTTGTTTTTCAACAGGACAATGACCCAACACACCTCCAGGCTGTGTAAGGGCTATTTGACCAAGAAGGAGAGTGATGGAGTGCTGCATCAGATGACCTGGCCTCCACAATCACCCAACATCTAACCAATTGAGATGGTTTGGGATGAGTTGGACCAGAGAGTGAAGGAAAAGCAGCCAACAAGTGCTCAGCATATGTGGGAACTCCTTCAAGACTGTTGGAAAAGCATTCCAGGTGAAGCTGATTGAGAGAATGCCAAGAGTGTGCAAAGCTGTCATCAAGGCAAAGGGTGGCTACTTTGAAGAAACTAAAATATAAAATATATTTTGATTTGTTTATCATTTTTTTGGTTACTACATGATTCCATGTGTGTTATTTCATAGTTTTGATGTCTTCACTATTATTCTACAATGTAGAAAAAATTAAAAATAAAGAAAAACCCCTGAATGAGCAGGTGTGTCCAAACTTTTGACTGGTACTGTATATATATACATATACACTGATTATACCAAACACCTTCCCAATATTGGTTTTCCCTCTGAATGGCACATATACACAATCAGTCTCAATTGTCTCAAGGCTTAAAAATCCTTCTTTAACCCGTCTCCTCCCTTTCATCTACACTGATTGAAGTGGATTTAACAAGTGACATCAATAAGGGATCAAAGCTTTCACCTGGATTCACCTGGTCAGTCTATGTCATGGAAAGAGCAGGTGTTCTTAATGTTTTGTACACTCACTGTACATCGTACTTTGACAAAAACATGACGTATTGACAGAAATCATTGGGCAACATCATGGGTAAGCTCTGGCCATCGTCTTTCAGCTAAAAAAAGTGGATTTCTACTGGTGTGGGGGTTTAAACAGCGGCCAAATATATTTCAGAGTGAGCACAAAGCGAGAGGATGTACTCTTCTGCCCTATGTGCATGGAAGTTCGCTCTGTCGTAGAACATGATGGCTGTGTGACAACAAATGCTAACGGGATTATCCTCTTGCTACGCACTCTTTCAGATGTCACCCCACTACTTATGATGACACCATATAACAGGAGGTGGAACTTTTGGCCGTCACAAAACCCAGTGCCAATCCACCTTCCTCAACAGACTTGCTCTTTAACCTGTCTTTAAGGGGAATGGAAACAATATGATTTAGAATGCCAGCTAACTGTAACTGTAAATTGAACACATCTCTTTGCTTAGATTTACTTCCTAAATGTTTCCATTCCCCTTTAAACTTACTGTACATATTCCTTAACCATATTTATCTTATTCACTCTGTTCCCTCTTGCCTTTTACTTGCCACCTGCCACTGGTGAAGGCGGGGTTACTGGAGCACAGACCACCCAGCCCCCATCCCCGCAGGAGGCCTTTTGCCTCTTGGTAGGCCGTAATTGTAAATAATTTGTTCTTGATTAATTAAATAAAGAAGAAGCTCCCCCCCACCTTTAAATTCTTCCCCCTCAGTTAGCCTCACAACACACAGCACATTGTGTCCTCAAAATAAGCTGCATGCTGTCCTCACCCTCTCTCTGCCTGGAGACCAACCAGGGCTGGCACTCCCCTCTGGGGCCTACACTCCTCTGATTGATGTGGAAGCTGCAGGAACCTCTTATTTCTTATATTAATATCTAGCAGATGAAAGGGAACCCAGTGCAAATGGGTGGAGCTGGTGATGCATTTTATTTCTTTGAAACAAGAGCAGCGCAGGCCAGCATTCACCGGGGGATCCCACTGAGCTCAGTTGTAATGCATAGAGGGAGGGGTGTCTTCGCACATGGCGCAACGCAGAAACTGATATGAATTAATTAATTAATACATTCATGATAGGAACTATCAATGATAGAAAATAGATATATGTGTAATCCTTTCATGCTGCGTATTTGATTTGACTTTATAGAACCCAGTAGAGGGAATACACTAACTGTAAGTCGCTCTGGATAAGAGCATCTGCTAAATGACTAAAATGTAAATGTAAATGTACATTTCTAAATCGTGTGAAGAAATTGGTGACAGCCTTTTTTAAAGACTCAATTTCACCCTCAAAGTGAAGAAAAATTCAAAGTAAATTATTGCAATGCCTTGAATAAAGCCAGTTTGAATGGAGGATGTCAGATCCTATTATTAGACGTAGATGTTATAAAGTGCTATAGGCTAATTTAAAATGAGCATAAAACAAATGCCAACACTTACAGAGTAATTTTGTTTTGTATTTGCCAAAGGTAATGTATCAAACCACAGCCTCTTCAACCTTTCAGCTTGTCCTGATGTCACATGTAATTATTGCAAAACACTTTGAAACAATTTGACACGAGAGTAAAGCCAATCCCTAAGGTTTACAGGAAACAAGACATTTGTATTTGCTTTAGGTATCTCTCAATGTAATAATGATGCTATGATATGTTAAATATACAGCATGTCAATTTAAATATGTAATTATATTTTAGGAGCAATTAGGGTTAACTGCCTTGCTCAAGGGGACATTGACAGATTTTTCACCTAGTCGACTCTGGGATTAGAACCAGAAAACTTTCTCTTAACCGCTAGGCTACCTCCCGCCAGATTAGGCCTATAATAACACATACTGGATTAGCCAACTACATCTGAACCCATCAATTGGTTTATCTTGTGCGTATACACACCATCTGTAATCTGTGTCAAACTCAGATAGCCTTTCCTGAATCACAACATGTACTGACTTGTATGACCTGCAAATCCAAGTAGTATTTCACCTTATCATCCGGGTCACCGCCGTAACATGTTTCCCGCCCCCCCCTCCCCACTAAGGTCACAACGAGCTAAGCACATATCCAATTAACACAGTCCTCCATGACCTCATGAGGACAACTGATTATTACAAAACATAATGACCTGCACATAAAGGAAATAGAAGAAAACAGTCCAGGTACATATTGATTGGCAAGGCACATTTTCAATTGTGATTTAAACACCCATAGTGTTAAAATCAACAGCCACAGTGTTAAAATCAACAGCCACAGTGTTAAAATCAACAGCCACAGTGTTAAAATCAACAGCCACAGTATTAAAATCAACACCCACAGTATTAAAATCAACACCCACAGTGTTAAAATCAACAGCCAGTGTTAAAATCAACATTTTGGTGTACTTGTGCTACCAGATGAAAGCAGGTGTTAAATTAACACTTTTCTGTAAATGACCTATGATCTACTCAAGTGTAGTCTCACAAGATTTTACTTCTTAACACTTGCAGCGTACTGTATCAGTTCTCCGTGCTGTATCAGTTCTTCAACCAACTGAGAACTGTTTACGCCATTTTTTTGCATTGATCACGTCACTGAAGCATGCCTTCAATCAATGTCTAACACGGTTAACATTATAGCCAGCGAATCTCAGCTGCAAGTGCAAGTGTACGAGAATAGTGAACTACCGTCTGTGTTGTCTTCATTAGTCCTCCTGTTGCTGATGAAATGATGACAACCAGTTATTCGTTAGAGACGGTCATCTAAGCACTGAGTTGAACATAAAATCTGTAGCTCAGTGTGTCAACCACAACACCTTTGTCATTTTGACATTTTGAAAAGTGTTCCTTAAAAAAAATTACAGGAAGTAAACTGCGATACCAATACATGTTAGCATAGCTCTTCAACTTCAACAAATACAAGTGTAAGGGTCAAACTGGGATTGGCAACAACATTTTTGGACTTTAAAATTAATGATATAGCCATTGATTATTGAAGATTGTAATTGATAAATGCCTTGTCATGAGCTTAGTTCAACTGTCTAATCCCATCGGAACCCAAAATATATGCGTTTTACTTGATTGTTTATAAACAATTATATTATAAACAAACACTGTATAGCTTCAAAACATGGTCATTGAGATCTCATGGATGGTCAGTCCTTGGATCCATAGCTCTGTCCATGAATCAGAGAGTGGTTACATTTCTCCAGCCCCATCCCTCAGCTGCTTACCAAAACAATTGCCCTTAAAGGCAATTGGACACATGAATAGAGACGTTGGTGAAGTTGAGGAGCCGCAGTGAAAGGCAAAGAGGCACCCCCCTCTTGGTGCCATGTGCCATCTGTCCTGAGTTGATGCTCTCGCCAAGGATTGGCATCCATGGATGCACAGATGGACAACCAACCACTAACATGCAGTAAAGGACAGAACAGTGGCCACGTGAGGCCTAGTCTCTCCTTGGCTTACTTCCGCAATCTTTGAACGCTTCAGTTTAAGAAGTCTGTTCAACTTCACCAAAATGTGAGACTAGAGGAGGAGTCTGAAATGGGACACGTGTAGGAAGTTCCGGCTTTCTGACATCACTGCCTTTTCCGCCTATTTCCCTAGCCTAAACAGTCCCCGGACACAAACTAGTAGCTAGCAAGATCACGGAGGTTGTTTTTAATGACTGCATTTCGCAAGTGGTTAGTTTGCATCAACTACCTTCACGTGGAGTGTAGGCTAACTGACACCGGTAGTTTCTGTGTTGCAACACAAGTGAATTTGTCAATTTTACAACTAACAAACGTTACCTAACTAGTTGGTTGCTATCTACAGACAGGAATAAGTTGACTTTGCTATTTAGCTAGCTAGCAAACTGAGATATAGTTGAACATAAGGATTCAGCTGGCTAAAGTTCCCAAGCTAGTTAACTGGCTACTGTCAGAGAAACTGAGAAATGCTTCAACTAGTTGCTGTGCAATGGATATGAAGGTGAGAGCTATCCCATGTCTCTTCTAGCTGTTATGGTTACATTAGCAGGTCAGTGCTGACCACAATTTATTATTTGCTTGCTAGCTAAATAAACTGCTTGTTCCTGCAGATTGTTAACTAGTTGTTTATCTTATCCAATGTTCATGAAATAAATTAGCATTGAAATTAGCTGGTCAAAACAGTAGCTTTCTATTTGTATAGCTAGCTACCAAAGCCAATATATATCTTATATATGTCTATTGTTATAATTTGTCCTGAGACATAGCTATAGTAGTATTGTTATAGGGGTTACAACATATTCAGATGAGACAGAATAAAGGCTTTTGTGAAGAGTATTTTTAACACTAGTGCCAGGGTTGTCTATCATTTACAGGACCAGTGGAAGCAAAATAGCCCCATAACATTAAAGATCCACCATCATGTTTTACAGTAGGTATGGGGTTCTTTTCGGCATGTGATTTATTTTCAACGCCAAACCCACCACTTGTGTGCGTGGCCAAAGAGCTCTATGTTCATGTCATCCAACAAATGTAAATACCTGGAGCGGCATTAGCACTTGGATTGAAACCGGTGCTATGGTCAGATGACATAAAAATAGAGCTCTTTGCCCATGCACATCAGTGGTGGGTTTGGTGTTGAAAAGAGGAATCATATGCAGAAAAGAACCCCATACCTACTGTAAAATATGGCCGTGGATCTTTGATTTTACGGCGTTATTTTACTTCCACTGGTCCTGGGGCCTTTGTTAAGATCAACAGCATCATGAACTTTATGAAGTGCCAGGACATTTTATCCAAAAACCTGGTTGCCTCTGCCAGGAGGCTGAACTTGGCCACATATCTTCCAGCAAGACAATAACCCCAAGCACACATTAAAATCCACAAAGAAATGGTTAATTGACCACAAAATCAACATTTTGCTATAGCTATCTCCGTCTCCGGACCTGTGGTTTGAATTGAAGAGGGCAGCCCATAAGCACAGACCAAGGATATCAAGGATCAGGAAAGATTGTGTATGGAGGTATGGTCTAACAGCCCTCCCAATGTGTTCTTCAATCTCATCAAATATTTTAGAAAAAGGCTCAGTGCCATTATCCTCGCAAGGTGAGGTATTGAAAGGTATTGAAAACAGGTGTGCCAATAATTTTGACCCCTATCTTTTCTAGATTTTTTTGTATTACTTGTTAAACAAAATCGGTTTCTTAAAAAAAAAAAAAGTGTAAAATAAAATACTTTTCCCATTGTTTGACCATACAATATAGCTGTGTGGCCGTGCACGACTCCAGCACCATCATCAAGTCTGCTGACAACACGACGGTGGAAGGCCTGATCACCAACGACGATGAGACAGCCTACAGGGAGGAGGTCACAGACCTGGCAGTGTGGTGCCAGGACAACAACCTCTCCCTCAACGTCAGCAAGACCAAGGAGCTGATCGTGGACTACAGGAAACAGGCGTGGGTGCACACTCCCATTCACGTCGACGGGGGCGCAGTGGAGAGGGTCAAGCGCTTCAAGTTCCTCGGTGTCCACATCACTGAGGACTTAACATGGTCCCCTCACACCAGTACAGTCGTGAAGAAGGCACGGCAGTGCCTCTTCTCCCTCAGGAGGCTGAAACGATTTGGCATGGCCCCTCAGATACTAAGGAACTTTTACAGCTGCACCATCGAGAGCATCCTGACTGGTTGTCTGGTATGGCAACTGCACCGCTCTCGACCGGAAGGTCCTACAGGATGTACATGCCAAGCGGTGTCTGAGAAAGGCCTGAAATATTGCCAAAGACTCCAGCCATCTGAGACATGGACTGTTCTCCGGCAGGCGGTACCGGTGCATCAAGGACCAACAGACTTATAAACAGCTTCTATCCCCTGGCCATAGATGGATTGGTTGTTTACCAACAAAACTGACGTGTGTGTGCAAGTATTGGGCAAAACAGAAGGGGTTGCCTTAGACTGTTTACAACATGTAAATTATATTTTGTCTCCAAATGTTGAAAACATAAATACATAAATACATTTGCACAATGAGCGCTTGTTGTCTCTCAAATACATCATTACAGTTGTTGGTTAGCTAGCTAGCGAATTTTTGCCATATTAGCATAGACATGACATCAGTCAAAACATCTCAAAACAAGACATGATACACTACATGGCCAAAAGTACGTGGATGCCTGCTCGTCGAACATCTCATTCCAAAATCATGAGCATTAATATGGAGTTGGTCCCCCCTTTGCTGCTATAACAGCCTACACTTTTCTGGGAAGGCTTTCCACTAGATGATGGAACGTTGCTGCGGGGAATTGCTTCCATTCAGCCACAAGAGCATTAGTGGAGGTCGGGCACTGATGTTGGGCAATTAGGCCTGGCTCGCTGTCGGCATTCCAATTCATCCCAAAGGTGTTCCATGGGGTTTAGGTCAGGGCTCTGTGCAGGCCAGTCAAGTTCTTCCACACCAATCTAGACAAACCATTTCTGTATGGACCTCGCTTTGTGCACGGGGGTATTCTCATGCTGAAACAGGAAAGGGCCTTCCCCAAACTGTTGCCACAAAGTTGGAAGCACAGAATCGTCTAGAATGTCATTGTATGCTGTAGCATAAAGATTTCCCTTCACTGGAACTAAAGGGCCTAGCCCGAACCATAAAAAACAGCCCCAGACCATTATTCCTCCTCCACCAAACTTTACAGTTGCCACTATGCATTGGGGCAGGTAGCGTTCTCCTGGCATCCACCAAACCCAGATTTGTCAGTCGGACTGCCAGATGGTGAAACGTGATTCATCACTCCAGAGAACGCGTTTCCACTGCTCCACAGTCCAATGGCGGCGAGCTTTACACCACTCCAGCCGACGCTTGCGCATGGTGCTCTTAGGCTTGTGTGCGGCTGCTCACTCTGATGATTTAAGCATATGTACTTTGGATGGTGTCCATATTGGTCATGTCCCCGCTTACAAATATCTGGGGATCTGGAAAGATGAAAAGTTGTCTTTTAAAAAGCATATTGATGAGTTAGTTAAGAAGCTGAGAATAAAAATGGGCTTCTTTTATAGAAATAGGTCCTGCCTCTTGCTAAATAGTAGAAAGCAGATTATTCAGTCAACGTTCCTATCGGTCCTCTATATGGCGGCATCCTCTATATGAACGCAGCTGCCACTTCATTATCGCCGTTAGATGCAGTTTAGCATAGCGCACTGCGCGTTATTATGGGTGACCATTTTTGTACTCATCACTGCATTCTCTACCAGAAAGTTGGTTGGCCCTCTTTGATGTCACAGAGGTTGATACATTGCAATGTTTTCATTTATAAAGCCCTTTTACAAAAGTCCCATCTTTACTAAACTTTAGACATACCAGTTAGCACACCCGCCAGTGTGTGTGTCTGTTTTTGTGTGCACAAGTAAACAAAAACAAAAAAAGTTGACTCACCCTACTTGTAGACTAGTTGAACGCCAATGCCATCCTCCTCTCTTTCATGTTGGCAAAACAGTCTATGGATCTGTCATACAGTACACGCTTTAAGTTTTTGGTGTCATAGGCTACCTAGCTAAAATGTTTGCTAGCCTAATTTCCTCGCATGGGCAACAATGAACAAGCTAAGTTAGCTAGCTAGCTAGTTAATGTGAGCCTACATCTAGGCTACATATTGAACTTCAATCGTCTCAGGCCAGTGGCACAACATATTAATTTATGGTTAGATCAGAATCGCCGTCATAATCATTGGCCTGTACAGAGAATTAAGGAAAAATCCCCATCTCCATCCATGGCTTAGGAAAGTGTTGATTTAGCAAGCTAATTACTGAAGGACATCAACACAAGCAGACCAGAAACAGACACGTTTTTCTGACAATGATGACGTTTTAATTAGGATGTGATTTGATTGGTGTGAAGAAAATCCAAACTGGCCTACCTTGGGCGGCATTTTGCTGCGCCAGGACAACCCACAGTTGAGCTCAGCTCAACACTGATTGGCTAATTCTTTTTTTATATATATATCAACGGAGGCAAAATGCTTGCTGGCATCAATCAATCAAATGCTACAGCGGCAACATGTCATACTCTTTTGTTCCAGACAGCATCAGATACATGGTCTACACATACTGAGACAGAGGGGCGCTGTTTTCTGTCTCTCGGATGATTTCTCCGGTGACATTCAGCCACTTGGAAATTGACGGAAAGATACATTATTTTGTCATTTTTAATTCAAATATTTGGAGAAGCCTGGCATCCCTTGGCATCCATGAATACATGCCACTGGGTGGTAGACCTGATCACCGACGACTATGAGACGGCCTATAGGGAGGAGGTCAGAGACCTGGCAGCAAGACAAAGGAGCTGATGGTGGACTACAGGAAAAGAAGGGTTGTGCACGCCCCCATCCACATCGATGGGGCTGTAGTGGAGTAGGTCAAGAGCTTCACGTTCCTCTGTGTCCACATCACTAAGGAATGATCATGGTCCACACACACCAACACACAGTCATGAAGAGGGCACGACAACACCTCTTCCCCCTCAGGAGACTGAAAAGATTTGTCATGGGCCCTTAGATCCTCAAAAAGTTACACAGCTGCACCATTGAGCGCATCTTGTCTAGCTCGACTAGCTGCATCAGCTCTTGGTATGGCAACTGCTTGGTATCCGACCGTAAGGCACTACGGAGGGTAGTGCGTACGGCCCAGTATATTACTGGGGCAAAGCTTCCTGCCATCCAGGACCTCTATACCAGGCGGTGTCAGAGGAAGGACCTAAAAATTGTCAAAGAGTCCAGCCACCCAAGTCATGGACTGCTCTATCGCTACCGCACGGCAAGCGGTACCGACGCACCAAGTCTGGAACCAACAGGGCCCTGAACAGCTTCTACCCCCAAGCCATAAGAGTGCTAAATTGTTAGTTAAATTGTTATCCAATAGCTACCCGGACTAGCCAAGTTATCGTTACTCATTATGTATTTATTTCTCATGTTATTATTTTTCTATTTGTCTATTATTTATATTTTTCTCTCTCTGCATTGTTGGGAAGGGCCCGTAAGTAAGCATTTCACTGTTAGTCTTACGAAGCATGTGACAAATATACTTTTATTTTATTTTTATTTTGCATTTTATTTTATTTAAATTTGAACTGGTATTTACGACTTGACAACTGGTAAATTCCCACCACCCACATGGTAACAAACGCAGCATCAGAGTGGAAACTGGAGAGGCCCAACATAACAATCCGGTCACAACAGACAATGCCAGGAACATTGTGAATGCTGAACATTATGAATGGCATTTAATGGCTGTACTGAAACCTAACCGTGATCCCAAAACAGCAAAACGTACCAAACCGTGGGTTTGGTGAACCGTTACTCCCCAATTGGTAGCTATCTGACATTTAATGGCTGTACTGAAACCTAACCGTGATCCCAAAACCGCAAAACGTACCAAACCGTGGGTTTGGTGAACCGTTACTCCCCAATTGGTAGCTATCTGACATTTAATGGCTGTACTGAAACCTAACCGTGATCCCAAAACCGCAAAACGTACCAAACCGTGGGTTTGGTGAACCGTTACTCCCCAATTGGTAGCTATCTGACATTTCAGAATCACAACAACGCACACCTTCCAGTCTTATCGATGCGCACACATCATTTTTATGACGTTGTCAGCCAACCCGTCTATAAGACTCTTAAATGTCTAACAACTACTGCTCCCCCTCACACCTACGATGCTGCTATAATGATTATTGATTAGATTAGTAACCAAAAAAGTGTTGAAAAAATCAACATATATTTTATATTTGAGTTTCTTCAAAGCAGCCACCCTTTGCCTTGATGACAGCTTTGCACACTCTTGGCATTCTCTCAACCAGCTTCTCTTGGCATTCTCTCAACCAGCTTCCAGCTTCTAGGTAGTCACCTAGAATGCATTTCAATTAACAGGTGTGCCTTGTTAAAAGTTACTTTGTGGAATTTATTTCCTTCTTAATGCGTTTGAGCCAATCAGTTGCGTGGTCCGCTGTAGCTCAGCTGGTAGAGCACGGCGCTTGTAACGCCAAGGTAGTGGGTTCGATCCCCGGGACCACCCATACACAAAAATGTATGCACGCATGACTGTAAGTCGCTTTGGATAAAAGCGTCTGCTAAATGGCATATTATTAATTATATTTTGTGTTGTGACAAGGTGGGGGGGGTGTACAGAAGATAGCCCTATTTGGTAAAAGACCAAGTCCATACTATGGCAAGAACAGCTCAAATAAGCAAAGAGAAACGACAGTCCATCCTTACTTTAAGAAATGAAGGTCAGTCAATATGGAACATTTCAAGAACTTTTAAAGTTTCTTCAAGTGCAGTCGCAAAAACCATCAAGCGCTATGATGAAACTGGCTCTCATGAGGACCGCCACAGGAAAGGAAGATCCAGAGTTACCTCTGCTGCAGAGGATACGTTCATTAGAGTTACCAGCCTCAGAAATTGCAGCCCAAATAAATGCTTCACAGAGTTCAAGTAAAAAACACATCTCAACATCAACTGTTCAGAGGAGACTGTGTGAATCAGGCCTTCATGGTTGAATTGCTGCAAAGAAACCACTACTAAAGGACACCAATAAGAAGACGAGACTTGCTTGGGCCAAAAAAGACGAGCAATGGACATTAGACCGGTGGAAATCTGTCCTTTGGAATGGAATCCAAATTTGTGATTTTTGGTTACAACCGCCATGTCTTTTTGACATGCAGTGTAGGTGAACGGATGATCTCTGCATATGTGGTTCCCACCATGAAGCATGGAGGAGGAAGTGTGATGGTGTGGGGGTGCTTTGCTGGTGACATTGTCTGTTATTTATTTAGAATTCAAGGCACACTTAACCAGCATGGTTACCACAGAATTCTACAGCGATACGCCATCCCATCTGGTTTGGGCTTAATGGAACTATCATTTGTTTTTCAACAGGACAATGACCCAACACACCTCCAGGCTGTGTAAGGGCTATTTGACCAAGAAGGAGAGTGATGGAGTGCTGCATCAGATGACCTGGCCTCCACAATCACCCAACCTCTAACCAATTGAGATGGTTTGGGATGAGTTGGACCTCAGAGTGAAGGGAAAGCAGCCAACAAGTGCTCAGCATATGTGGGAACTCCTTCAAGACTGTTGGAAAAGCATTCCTCATGAAGCTGGTTGAGGGAATGCCAAGAGTGTGCAAAGCTGTCATCAAGGCAAATGGTGGCTACTTTGAAGAATCTCAAATAGAAAATATATCTTGATTATTTCAACACTTTTTTGGTTACTACATGATTCCATTAGTGTTGTTTCATAGTTTTGATGTCTTCACTATTATTCTGCAAGGTAGAAAATAGTAAAAATAAAGAAAAACCCTTGAATGAGTAGGTGTGTCCAAACCTTTGACTGGTACTGTATATACACACTCACCACCACACACACACACACACCACTTATGCTGCTGCCATACTGTTTGTTGTTATTATTGTTATTATTATTATTATTATTATTATTATTATAATTCGCTCAGTGGCAATTTTAGCATGTCAATCTTGGTGGGGCAAACTCAAAAAACAAAACAAAATTATGCATGCCAGCAAAGCCACTACACAACACAACACAACACAACACTAAACAATACATTAATTGCACTATAATGGCGACAAACGGTGCCCACAAACTGTTAGGGCCTACTTAAAGCTGTCCCAACAGCAGTCCCAACACCTTACCACCGCTACACCTGGCTATCAGCGGAGCCTTGTCTGGCAGCGAAACAGTTCATTCAGCCTCATTTACTGCCTTTAAAAAAAACATAGCGGATATGCCTGACTTCATTAAACAAATGTGGTTTCTACTGACAATTGAGATGTACAAACTATGGCATAAGGGGACGACAAGCGGATAAGAGGCAATCAGTAATTTCAATTAAGACTTTAATGAGCGAGCTAGGACGGACGTAGTCAATATAACTATTTGTTTAGCACTTTTGAAATGTACAGTGACGGAATTCAGAACATGGGCCGTTCTTACAGTATTCTCCCTGTACACCAAGTCAGAACTGTAGGATAAATAAAGGGGGCAAATAAGCAGACAATGAAAACTCTTACAATATTCGTTGATGACGTTTCTCTAAAACAGGCTATAGGCTGCACGTGCATCACAGTCAGAACAGTAGGCTAAGATAAGAGGGGGAAAGGGACCAAATTATTAGGGTGAGGCACATGGGCTACTAACATCTTACTACACAACATACACTTACTATTGCTTTCTTAGCTACAGTATACATATCTCCCTGGCATATTACATCATTTACGCAGCAGCATAAAATACATTTTTGTTGTGCTGTGCTCACTTGAACAGGAAGGAGGCGCGGCGGTCCTTCTTGTGGGCAAATTTTGTCATCAAACTTTGTCATCAAAATCTGGCATTCTCTGGATTTATGGTGCATTCAAGACAACTGGGAACTCTGAAAAAAACAAGGTTGAATCGTGACGTAAATGATCTTCAGGTCGGAGCTCTAGAAAGAGGCCAGAATTCCCTACTTGGAAATCCGAGTTGGATGACCGTTCAAGAACGTATTTTCCCAGTCGGTGCTAGTTCCCAGTTGTCTTGAACTCACTGAAGTCTGAGATTTCCCAGTTCTGAGTTTCCAGTTGTTTGAACGCGACAGAAGTCAGTTGGATTGACAGCATGGCTAATGTATTCAACACTGAGCCAATCACGGCGCAACTAGAGATCATTACCAACCCCTACGCTCTGTATTTTCCTCTGGCTGCCCCACCACCACAGAAAGCACTGAACTAGGCTGAAACACCTGCATTTTGGAACTGCCTTACTCAAGAAAGCAAAAAAGCGACCATGTTTGTATGTAACTAAAACATTTTTTTTTTTACATTGTTTGCAAAGTGATATGTGACATGTATTAATGCCAAAATAACATGCAAAACATGCAACAACAAAATATATATATATATATAGATTATATATATATATATATATATTTTTTTTTAGCTAAACAGGTGGGGCTCTGCCCTGAATGACGGGTCGCCACTGATCCTGCTACCAGTCACTTTCTCCTAATCCCTGCCTACATGTACCGTACATATCTACCTCAAACACGACAGTATCCCTGCAGATTGTACATTTGTTACTGGCACTGACCCTGTATTTAGCTTCCGCACTTATTTCTTGTGTTGTTTTGTTTTTTGTTAGTTCTACTATTTTGATATTGAATACTGCACTGTTGGGTTGGGCTTGCAAGTTAAGCATTCCACTGTACTTGTGCATGTGACAAATAAAGCTTCAAATCTTGAAACTTGAAACCAAAACACAGTGCATTCGGAAAGTGTTCAGACCCCTTGACTTTTTCCACATTTTGTTACGTTCAATAAAAATAATTCCTCATCAATCTACACACAATACCCCATAATGATGAAGCAAAAACAGGTTTTTAGAAATGTTTGCAAGTTTAAACATGGAAATATCACATTTACATAAGTATTCAGACCCTTTACTCAGTACTTTGTTGAAGCACCTTTGGCAGCGATTACAGCCTTGAGTCTTCTTTGGTATGACGCTACAAGCTTGGCACATCTGTATTTGGGGAGTTTCTCCCATTCTTCTCTGCAGATCCTCTCACGCTCTGTCAGGTTGGATGGTGAGGGTCGCTGCAAAGCTATTTTCAAGTCTCTCCAGAGATGTTCGAGTGGGTTCAAGTCCGGGCTCTGGCTGGGCCACTCAAGAACATTCACACACTTGTCCCCAAGTCACTCCTGCGTTGTCTTGGCTGTGTGCTTAGGGCCGCTGTCCTGTAGAAAGGTGAACCTTCGCCCAAGTCTGAGGTCCTGAGCGCTCTGGAGCAGGTTTTTATCAAGGATTTCGCTGTACTTTGCTCCGTTCATCTTTCACTCGATCCTGACTAGTCTCCCAGTCCCTGCCGCTGAAAAACATCCCCACAGCATGATGCTGCCACCACCATGCTTCACCGTTCTGTGTCTCGACACAATCCTGTCTCGGATCTCTATGGACAATTCCTTCGACCTCATGGCTTGGTTTTTGCTCTGACATGCACTGTCAACTGTGAGACCTTATATAGACAGGTGTGTGCCTTTCCAAATCATGTCCAGTCAATTGAATTTACCACAGGTGGACTCCAATCAAGTTGTAGAAACATCTCAAGGACGATCAATGGAAACAGGATGCACCTGAGCTCAATTTCGAGTCTCATAGCAAAAGGTCTGAATGCTTATGTAAATAAGGTATTTCTGTTTTTTATTTTTAATAAATGTGCAAACATTTCTAAAAACCTGTTTTCGCTTTGTCATTATGGGGTATTGTGTGTAGATTGATGAGGGAAAAAAGTAATTTAATCATTTGTAGAATAAGGCTGTAACATAACAAAATGTGGAAAAAGTCAAGGGGTCTGAATACTTTCCGAATGCACTGTACATGCTTGTTTTGTTCCAATGTTTGTAAATAATGTAATTGTAAACAAACGCTCTATAGCTTCAAATCATGGTTAAAACGATAATGTTGATATCATGGATGGCCAGTTCTTGCATACATAGCTCTGTCTATGAATTTGAAAGTGCTTACATTTTTCGCTTTATTATTGTTTGAACTGTACATTGCCCCTTTAAGGATTGTTCATTGGCGGAATGCAGTCTACAATTGTATTGACTTACATAATGTCTTGGAGTAAAGATACGACTCATTGCAATGACTGTGTACTCAGTACAGTAATGTACTCAGGCAATAAATAGGACTTTGTTCTGCCATAATGTGGATTTGATCATTCATCAGATTTACCCATATAAACTTCCAATAAATAGTTCAGTGTTTTTTTTAGATGTGCCGAGTTACTCAAACTTCTATTTTTAGAAGTGTAGTTTGTCTTTGTGATTTATGACCAATCTGATTACAAGAAAGCCTGTCACTCTTTTCTTCACTCTTGAATGAGATGTATTGTGTCAGCTATTGTTGCCTGCAAGTCACCTTAGGCAAGTGAGTGCAGAGCTGAAAGCTTTCTAATTGTTTGAGAGGTTCTCATTTTGTATAGTGGCTTACCTTGAGTAGATTATAAAAAGGACATATTTTCACATTTTTAGGTTCCTTCGGTTTCACAAAACTTCCTTTCGGATGATCAAATTCTCCTCTTGAATTTAAACAATATAACCTAGGTCATTTAACGGCACACTGATACTCTATTTGTCACCAAGATGACATAACACCTTGAATAGGTTGAGTCTTTATAAGCATCCTCTTGACCTAAAATGCTCTTTAGTAAACTCAATTAAATAATTGTAGCTAGATTTCAGAAGTTGCTGGGCCCTGAACACTGCTCATAAATTACATTTACATGACAAAAGGTTCATTCATTCATTTTATATCTACCATGCTAAACCATGCTGAGATAATCTGTCCATTGATGCTCCAAGACTACTTTAAGTCTGGTATGTCGTTTAAAACTTGAGTAAATCAAATGGACATACACTACTACCTCTGAGTTGTACTGTAGGTAAGGTGGTTGTCCTTCAGGCCGTTTCAGGTACATCACAGTCATTTGTTTTCTTACATTTTGTTCCCGAAAAACACGGTAACTCGTTTAGTTTTAACTGTATTAAACTCTTCAGATATAGAGTCTGGGATGTCATCATGACATCAACTGCTACAAAATGTTTTCCCCCAAAACTTGATGAGTCAGCGTTGTGTATTAGATGTTCTGCGATTTTTGAGCATTCAGGTAACAATTCGCTTTTGAATACTTTTAAGACAATGAGCAAAACATAAGTTATAGAGAAAGAAAAGATTGTTAATTCATCCCTGTTATATTCTGGTAAGGGATATCAGGCCTTTTCTGTCCTAGTTGTTCAACAACATACTGTACTGCTACCACCCACATTGCTGATTACAGCTTTATATAGCAGTCTGGAATAGTTAGTAGAGTAGTGTCAAGCCAAGTGAAATGTCACATTTTCTTACAGCACAATAGCATTAAAACAATGTGTTGCCAATTAAAACTGTTTAGTTACATCTCTGATGTATGTGTTCGTGAAGATAATGAGAGAAGAGGTATACTCAACCGTAAACGAGAATAAACAGCACACCATCCTGTGTCTTTCGACCAATGAGATGAGAATGTCTTATTTAACGAGATGAGAAAGATTAAAATAACTTCATAATCCTCAGTGATTTGACTGGCTGCCGGTTGCCGAGCTACGCGGAGCCCACTGGGTAGTTCATTCAAGTTGAAGAGGAACACTGCTCCTCTTTGATTCAGAGTGGGGAAGAGAGACCACTTTTATTTAATACAGTATGAGCGAGGTATCAGAGGAATGAATATACAGGGAGAAAGGAAGCCAGCATTGATGGTTATAGTGACTCTCCTTATGATATTCCAGTAGTTGTGGTTTCTGGATCCCTTCCATCTCAATAAGTATGCGGGAGGCACTGGCTGTTTTTCCAGTTCGGCATTGTCCTCAGATGAACCACGTGAGGCTGCCAAGAATCCTGCACAGTTTATAGAAGGTAACTGGGTTATAAGCCAACTTTTTCTACAACAAAAAACCTTCCTATGGCAAAAAAAGGTAAGCTTTTTTTTCTTTCAATACACTTTCGTTCAGCCTCTGTGGGAAAGTAGGGAAAGATTTAGGTGATACACAAAGCAGGTATGGGGAGGGTGGGGAGGGAGGGAGTGAGGGAGGGAGGGCATTATGACGGCGAGGTAATGAGGAGTCCTGTGTGGTGGAAACCCAGCCAACAGGGGACGTCCTGAGGACAGTCGGCGATGTTCCCATTAGGTCCCTTAAGGGTTTTGGTGTGACATTATCCCTCTGACGTTCTGAGAATGTTCTAAGAATGTCACATGATGGTCTCAAGGGAATGTTCTCTTGGGGACCTTTGTCTAGTTCCCTGTAAGTTCCCAGGACGTCACTGAGGACCATTTAGGACGTCCTCAGGACGTTCATTTTACTAGTCCTCAGGACATCGCATGATGGTCCCAAGGGAACGTGATGGTCCCAAGTGAACGCTAGTGGGATAATGTCACTCCGAAACCCTCAAGGGACCTAATGGGAACGTCGCCCCCCCCACCCCCCATCCCAGAGCTGCCCTTAAAACAAAGTAGAATAAGGAAAATCCAATCTGCAGGCAAGATCCTCATTTGCAAACTGAGGGGACATTATTGATGTCGACAGAGGGAACACAAATACAGATGCATTTTGGTACATGCTCAAGGCAACAGTGAGAATTGCTTGCATAGAGAGAAGGGGGTGTCATTGGCACAGCTCTTGTTGCATTGGCTTAAGTCAGTACTGGTCTAGTCTGGTCCAGTCCAGTCTGGATGACTCAACAGAGACAGTGTTGTCGTTTGCCCCCTGACTTGACCCCATCTTTGACACGGCTCAGGATATCTTATGTCGACATAAATTGTAACACTGGCCTTTATCCATGACATCGGAATAGAAATTGAAATGTCTGGAACAGAAGAGATGTCCATGTCAATTAGAAATACGCTAAATCAGATATATGGAACAGAGGAGATGTCAATGCATATCTGGCTTATTAAGTCAAACTTCAAAGACATTTCCTTAACGAGTGCAAATTATAGAAATTTGCTATAACTGCTAGTCAAAGATTCATGAATTCCATTATAAATTCTATTGATCTGATCAGGGGCATCAGGGTCATTCGTTGTATCATCCTGACAATTTTAGCTGTGTTTCACGTCTTTGAAACAGAACTGCATGCATTGCCCCAGTTCTCTCATTGAAATTCATCTTGTGGAACAAGCTGCACAGAGGACATTGAGCAATAAGAGAAACAGCTCAGAGCCAAGGTCTGAATCAAAAAACAATGTTCTTATCTTCACCAAGATTAACATTACTTCTGCAGTTTGGATTTCATTTAGTGGCAACTATTCAGCAAAGTGTTTTTAGTAAGACAAAATACTTTACATATAGTAATACAATACTTGTATCACGTTTAACCTACATTGACTCCTACGTCAACTTTGTCCCTATTCAGTTATGATTAGTGACTTCATTTGCCATTTAAAAATATTGAGTTACAGCAAGAAATCCTGAGACAAATACAGTATCTATGGCACATGGACTACAACTTGTATCCACAAGGGTCTTCATGCCTGGTTTACAGCATGCTAAGTCGAGGTCAGATAGTTCTCATTTGTTTACAGTAACTGCTGGTTAGAATTGTATTCAGTAACTGCCCGCATGTGTTTTGCAGGCCTAGAAAGCATTTGTTGAGGAATGGGGACACAAATCACATACAGACTGCAAATCAATCTCTGAAAGAGATGCCGATAAATAATAGTAAGAGAACGACTAGGTGTAGGTAGACTATAAATAAGAGTCATCTGGAACGGCTAGGTAGATGATAAGCAATAGTCACCTAGATAGACATAATACGACAACTCTATCCATCTCCATAGGAAATATATCACTACAGAAGTGAAACCGTTGAAAAGGAACACTGCAGTGTTCCTTCTGTTTCTGTATCGGTGTGTGATCTTGCTCTCAGACTGTGATCAGAGGTATGATAGACATTTAGATTAGAGGTTAGATGTCCTCAGAATGATAGCCAGGACCACAGATTGAAATAGTATATTGAATCTTTACGTCCAGGACTTGTTTCAGCCATTGTTTACAGATGGCCCATTGCGGAAGCTTCCGTAGCCTGGCGTCCTTGATCAACCAAACCTAAACTATTCGGTTTCAGCAAAATAAAGTTTCCTGTCAACAAAGACATATCCAATATCTCTAGGAACAATACTTACGATAAATTTTTTTGCTAGCCTGGTCACCAGATCTGTTTTTGCCTTAGCCAAGTCCTCTGTTGTCATTGGTTGTCATACCATACATGACATACCTCTACAGGAGTTAGTTAAAGGGTAAACAGACCAGCGGACCAGGCTATATATTTGCCATCTTGACTTTAATGTTTATCAGAGGGTAGATTTATTCAGTATCACAACCTATAGAGTCTCATGAGCTACGTATATATTCCATTTTAACATTTTGGGAAATAAGTGGCATAGGAAGGGTATAGAAACCTCAATATGTAACATACAACCTGGAATTATAGGATTAGAGTTAGGATTAAGGTTAGAGTTAGCGTTAGGATTAAGGTTAAGGTTAGGGTTAGAGTTGGGATTAAGGTTAGGGTTAGGGTCAGGGTTAGAGTTAGGACTCAAGTTAAGGTTAGGGTTAGAGTTAGGATTAAGGTTAAGGTTAGAGTTAGGATTAAGGTTAAGGTTAGGGTTAGAGTTAAGGTTAGGGTTAGAGTTAGGATTAAGGTTAAGGTAAGAGTTTATCCAAGATGGCGTAGTAGTGCGGTCGTGTATTCTGTTGTGTCCTCGTGTAAATAGCCTGTTTTTTAGGTTTTTGTCTTTTTTTCGTATATATATTTCTCTATCTCACTTTCCATCCTTTAACTAAATATACTTTCCTGCAACCCGCTTCACCCAATGTGGAACAGATTCTATTATTTCTTTATTTTTAGAACCTATGGCTGAAACTAGCCAGCTAGCCAGCTAACTAGCTATTAGCCACCGTTAGCGGTCTTCACCACTGTCCATGGCCTGCACTACCTACCAGCCAGCTCTAGCCTGGACAATTATCGGCCAGTCTGCACAGCATGCTATCGACCCAGAGCATATCGGATTTTCTGCCAGAATCACTGAATCACTGGACCTTAACACCGGACCATCGCAACTAGCTAGCTGCAACCGAATGGCTGTTGTTGGCTAATCACCACTGTCCCAACAACCAATTAGCCTTGAGCTAGCCTCGAACCAGGCCCATCTCCTGGCTATCTACCTCTCTGTCAACCGGACGGGACCTCCTAGTGTCGACACGGAGCCCCGCCGATCCATCACGACTGGTCTGCCGACGTAATCGTCTGATGTGGTTTCAACAGGCTTCCCGTTGTGACGACCACGAAGATCCATCTGCTAGCCCCAGCTCGCTAGCACGCGCAATCAACAGCCGTGCCTCCTGCTCGCCTGTGCTTTAGCAGCCAATGATCTGCTCCCGGACTTACCTATTGCTGTTCACTGGACCTTATGATCACTCAGCTACACAGCTGATGCCTGCTGGACTGTCCCTTTACACAGTACCCCATTCTGTTTATCTGTTTGGCCTCAGCCCAAACTTTCGTCGCCATTACCAGTTGTTGTCTTAGCCCTCTCGAATAACACCTGTGATTGCATTATGCCTCTCTCCCATGTCAATATGCCTACCCTATTGCTGTTTGGGTTAGTTCTTATTATACAATTTCACTGTAGAACCCCCAGTCCCGCTCAACCAGCCTCAGAGAGCTCCTTTGTCCCACCCCCATACACGTGGAGACCGGCTCAATCGGTACCTCCAATGATGCTATCTCTTTCATAGTTACCCAATGCTTAGTTGCACCTCCACTGTACTCATATCCTTCCATATCCTTGTCTGTACATAGTGCCCTGAATCTATTCTACAACGCCCGGAAATCTGCCCCTTTTATTCTCTGTACCCAACGCACTAGAAGACCAGTTCTTAAAGCCTTTAGCCGTATCCTTATTCTATTCCTCCTCTGTTCCTCTGGTGATGTAGAGGTTAACCCAGGCCCTGTAGCCCCCAGTATCACTGCTACCCCCCAGGCGCTATCATTTGTTGACTTCTGTAACCGTAAAAGCCTTGGTTTCTTGCATGTTAACATCAGAAGCCTCCTCCCCAAGTTTGAGTTATTCACTGCGTTAGCACACTCTGCCAACCCTAGCAGTGTCTGAATCTTCATTTAGGAAGGCCACCAAAAATTCAGAAATGTCCATCCCGAACTAACACATTTTCTGTCTAGATAGAACTGCCAAAGGGGGCAGAGATAGCCTGCAGAGCTCTATCATACTATCCAGGTCTGTGCCCAAACAGTTTGAGCTCCTACTTCTAAAAATCCACCTTTCCAGAAATACGTCTCTCACTGTTGCCGCTTGCTACAGACCCTCCTCAGCCCCCAGTTGTGCCCTGGACACCATATGTGAATTGCTTGCCCCCCATCTATCCTCAGAGTTCATACTGCTTGGTGACCTAAACTGGGATATGCTTAACACCCCGGCCGTCCTACAATCTAAAGTAGATGCCCTAAATCTCACACAAATTATCAAGGAACCTACCAGGTACAACCCTAAATCCGTAAACATGGGCACCCTCATAGATATCATCCTGACTAATTTACCCTCTAAATACACCTCCACTGTCTTCAACCAGGATCTCAGCGATCACTGCCTCATTGTCTGCGTCCGTAATGGGTCCGCGGTCAAACGACCACCCCTCATCACTGTCAAACGCTCCCTAAAACACTTCAGCGAGCAGGCCTTTCTAATTGACCTGGCCCGGGTATCCTGGATGGATATTGACCTCATTCCGTCAATAGAGAATGCCTGGATGTTCTTCAAAAGTGCTTTCCTCTCCATCTTAAACAAGCATGCCCCATTCAAAATTCAGAACTAAGAACAGATATAGCCCCTGGTTCACCCCAGAACTTGACTGCCCATGACCAGCACAAAAACATCCTGTGGCGTACTGCATTAGCATCGAACAGCCCCCGCGATATGCAACTTTTCAGGGAAGTCAGGAACCAATATACACAAACAGTTAGGAAAGCAAAGGCTAGCTTTGGGACACTGTAAAGTCCATGGAGAATAAGAGCACCTCCTCCCAGCTACCCACTGCACTGAGGCTAGGAAACCCGGTCACCACAGATAAATCTACGATAATCGAGAATTTCAATAAGCATTTTGCTACGGCTGGCCATGCTTTCCACCTGGCTACCCCTACCCCGGCCACCAGCTCTGCACCCTCTGCTGCAACTTGTCCATGCCCCCCCCATGCTTCTCCTTCACCCAAATTCAGATAGCTGATGTCCTGAAAAAAGCTGCTAAATCTGGACCCCTACAAATCAGCTGGGCTAGACAATCTGGACCCTTTCTTTCTAAAATTAGCCGCCGAAATTGTCGCAACCCCTATTACTAGCCTGTTCAACCTCTCTTTCGTATCGTCTGAGATTGGAAAGCTGCCGTGGTCACCCCCCTCTTCAAAGGGAGTGACACTCTAGATCCAAACTGTTACAGACCTATATCCATCCTGCCCTGCCTTTCGAAAATATTTGAAAGCCAAGTTAACAAACAGATCACCGACCATTTTCGAATCCCTCCTTACCTTCTCCGCTATGCAATCTGGTTTCCAAGCTGGTCATGGGTGCACCTCAGCCACGCTCAAGGTCCTAAACGATATAATAACCGCGATCGATAAAAGACAGTACTGTGCAGCCGTCTTCATCGACCTGGCCAAGGCTTTTGACTCTGTCAATCACTGCATTCTTATTGGAAGACTAAATAGCCTTGGTTTCTCAAATGACTGCCTCGCCTGGTTCACCAACTACTTCTCAGATAGAGTTCAATGTGTCAAATCGGAGGGCCTGTTGTGTGGACCTCTGGCAGTCTCTATGGGGGTGCCACAGGGTTCAATTCTCGGGCCGACTCTATTCTCTGTGTATATCAATGATGTCGCTCTTGCTGCTGGTGACTCTCAGATCCACCTCTACGCAGACGACACCATTTTGTATACTTCTGGCCCTTCACTGGACACTGTGTTAACAAACCTCCAAACGAGCTTCAATGCCATACAACACTCCTTCCGTGGCCTCCAACTGCTCTTAAACGCTAGTAAAACTAAATGCATGCTCTTCAATCGAACGCTGCTTGCACCCGCCTGCCCGACTAGAATCACTACTCTCGACGGGTCTGACTTAGAATATGTGGACAACTACAAATACCTAGCTGTCTGGTTAGACTGTAAACTCTCCTTCCAGACTCACATTAAGCATCTCCAATCCAAAGTTAAATCTAGAATCGGCTTCCTGTTTCGCAACAAAGCCGCAGTTTCACTCATGCTGCTAAACATGCCCTCGTAAAACGGACTATCCTACCGATCCTTGACTTTGGCGATGTCATTTACAAAATAGCTTCCAACACTCTACTCAGCAAATTGGATGTAGTCTATCACAGTGCCATCCATTTTGTCACCAAAGCCCCATATACTACCCACCATTGTGACCTGTACGCTCTCGTTGGCTGGCCCTCACTACATATTTGTCGCCAAACCCACTGGCTCCAGGTCATCTATAAATCACTTCTAGGCAAATCCCCGCCTTATCTTAAATCATTGGTCACCATAGCAACACCCACCCGTAGTATGCGCTCCAGCAGGTATATCTCACTGGTCATCCGCAAAGCCAACACCTCCTTTGGCCGCCATTCCTTCCAGTTCTCTGCTGTAAATGACTGGAATGAACTGCAAAAATCTTTGAAGCTGGAGACACTTATCTCCCTCACTAACTTTAAGCATCAGTTGTCAGAGCAGCTTACCGATCACTGAAACCTGTACACAGCCCATCTGCAATTAGCCCACCCTGTTAGGCCTACTGCTGCTAGGTAGCTCTCTCTCTGCTCTCTCCCTCCCCTCTGTCTGTCCTTGATTGCAGGAGTGAAGTCTGGTGTGCGGGAGTCAGGGTTCCAGCTGCAGCTCATTCACCATAATCACCTCAGCCTTTAAGACCCGGTCAAACTTACCACTCATCGTCAGATCATAGTCAAGACGACCATATATTTGGAACCTGACTCCTGCCTCCGCTTCACTCCTGCCACCACCATCCTGCTCTCCACTACCGGACCTCTCTTTTGGACTCACCACGGACACTAGGACATTACGGTACCACACCTGCCCTGACCTGGATCTGTTACCCTCCCTGTAACCTGGACTTGCTCTTCCCCTATTATTGGAAACCTGGACTATTGAACATTTTAAATAAACCTGTTAAACCTTCTCTGGCTTGGTGTACTTGTCTGCATTTGGGTTCTAATACTGGTAAATCATAACACACCCAACTACCTCATCCCCATATTGTTATTTACATTGTTATTTATTTTGCTAATTTGCACCCCAGTATCTCTATTTGCACATCATCTTCTGCACATCTATCACTCCAGTATTAATACTAAATTGTAATTATTTTGCACTATGGCCTATTTATTGCCTTACCTCCATAATTTACTAATAAAAGTAAATAAAATAAAATTGTATTTGTCACATACACGTGTT
Source organism: Coregonus clupeaformis (assembly GCF_020615455.1). NCBI lineage: Eukaryota > Metazoa > Chordata > Actinopteri > Salmoniformes > Salmonidae > Coregonus > Coregonus clupeaformis. The sequence goes on along the minus strand of NC_059212.1, from coordinate 6,535,474 downwards.
TAGCAGATGTTATAGCGGGTGTAGCGAAATGCTTATGCTTCTAGCTCCGACAGTGCAGTAATATCTGTCAATTACACAACATATACCCAATACACACAAAAAAGTAAGGAATGGGATTTAAGAATATATACATATATGGACAAGCAATGACAGTGCGGGATGGACTAAGATACAGTAGAATATTATAGAATAAAGTATATACATATGAGATGAGTAGTGCAAGATATGTAAACATTATTAAAGTGACTAGTGTTCCATTTCTTAAAGTGGCCAGTGATTTCAATAGGCAACAGCAGCCTCTAATGTGCTAGTGATGCCTATTTAACAGTCTGATGGCCTTGAGATAGAAGCTGTTTTTCATTCTCTCGGTCCCAGCTTTGATGCACCTGTACTGACCTCGCCTTCTGGATGATAGCGGGGTGAACAGGCAGTGGTTCGGGTGGTTGATGTCCTTGATGATCTTTTTGGCCTTCCTGTGACATCGGGTGCTGTATGTGTCTTGGAGAGCGGGTAGTTTGCCCTCCTGAGGTTGAAGAGGCTCTGTTGCGCCTTCTTCACCATACTGTCTGCGTGGGTGGACCATTTCAGTTTGTCGGTGATGTGCACGCCAAGGAACTTGAAGCTTTCCACTTTTTCCACTGCGGTCCCGTCGATGTGGATAGGGGGGTGCACCCTCTGCTGTTTGTTTTGTTGATGTTGAGTGAGAGGTTGAGTGTAGGCAGTCTTGTCATTGTTGGTAATCAAGCCTACTACTGTTGTGTCGTCTGCAAACTTGATGATTGAGTTGGAGGCGTGCTTGGCCACGCAGTCATGGGTGAACAGGGAGTACAGGAGGGGGCTGAGCATGCACCCTTGTGGGGCCCCAGTGTTGAGGATCAGCGAAGTGGAGATGTTGTTTCCTATCTTCACCACCTAGGGGCGGCCAGTTAGGAAGTCAAGGACCCAGTTGCACAGGGCGGGGTTCAGACCCAGGGCCTCGAGCTTAATGATGAGCTTGGAGGGTACTATGGTGTTGAATGCTGAGCTATAGTCAATGAACAGCATTCTTACATAGGTATTCCTCTTGTCCAGATGGGATAGGGCAGTGTGCAGTGTGATGGCAATTGCATCGTCTGTGGATCTATTGGGGCGGTAAGCAAATTGAAGTGGGTCTAGGGTGACAGGTAAGGTAGAGGTGATATGATCCTTGACTAGTCTTTCAAAGCACTTCATGATGACAGAGGTGAGTGCTACAGGGCGATAGTCATTTAGTTCAGTTACCTTTGCTTTCTTGGGTACAGGAACAATGGTGGCCATCTTGAAGCATGTGTGAACAGCAGACTGGGAAAGGGAGAGATTGAATATGTCCATGAACACACCAGCCAGCTGGTTTGCGCATGCTCTGAAGACGCGGCTAGGGATGCCGTCTGGGCCGGCAGCCTTGAGGGGTTAACATGCTTAAATGTCTTAATCACGTCAGCCATGGAGAAGGAGGGGCCACAGTCCTTGGTAGTGGGCCTCGTCAGTGACACTGTGTTATCCTCAAAGCGGGCGAAGAAGGTGTTTAGCTTGTCTGGAGGTGTTTAACGTCTCGTGTCTGAGCCGTTGAATTGCGACTCCACTTTGTCTCTATACTGATGTTTTGCCAGTTTAATTGCCTTGCGGAGTGAGTAGCTACACTGTTTGTATTCTGCCATATTCCCAGTCACCTTGCCATGGTTGAATGCGGTGGTTCGCACTTTCAGATTTGTGCGAATGCTGCCATCTATCCACGGTTTCTGGTTAGGGTAGGTTTTAATAGTCACCGTGGGCACAACATCACCTATACACTTCCTGATAAACTCCGTCACCGTTTCAGTGTATATGTCTAAATTATTTTCGGAAGCTACCCAGAACATATCCCAGTCCGCGTGATCAAAACAATCTTGAAGCGTGGATTCCGATTGGTCAGACCAGCGTTGAATAGTCCTTAGCACGGGTACTTCCTGTTTGAGTTTCTAAATTTGCGCACACTGCATATAGATTTTCTATTGTGTTATTGACTGTACGTTTTGTTTATTCCATATGTAACTCTGTGTTGTTGTTGTTTTTATCGCACTGCTTTGCTTTATCTTGGCCAGGTCGCAGTTGTAAATGAGAACTTGTTCTCAACTGGCTTACCTGGTTAAATAAAGGTTAAATAAATAAATAAAAATAAAGAGTTAGGATTAAGGTTAGGGTTAGAGTTAGGATTAAGGTTGAGGTTAGGGTTAGAGTTAAGGTTAAGGTTAAGGTTAGGGATAGGATTAAGGTTATGATTAGATTTAGGGTTATGATTAGGGAACGTGATGGTCCCAAGAGAACACTAGTGGGATAATGTCACTCCGAAACCCTCAAGGGACCTAATGGGAACGTCGCCCCCCCAACCCCCCATCCCAGAGCTGCCCTTAAAACAAAGTAGAATAAGGAAAATCCAATCTGCAGGCAAGATCCTCATTTGCAAACTGAGGGGACATTATTGATGTCGACAGAGGGAACACAAATACAGATGCATTTTGGTACATGCTCAAGGCAACAGTGAGAATTGCTTGCATAGAGAGAAGGGGGTGTCATTGGCACAGCTCTTGTTGCATTGGCTTAAGTCAGTACTGGTCTAGTCTGGTCCAGTCCAGTCTGGATGACTCAACAGAGACAGTGTTGTCGTTTGCCCCCTGACTTGACCCCATCTTTGACACGGCTCAGGGTATCTTATGTCGACATAAATTGAAACACTGGCCTTTTAGATGGGAGGTGTTGAATGGAGCTGAAGGATGGGACTAATAACAACAACTAATAACAACAAGATAACTAGTGTAAGACATGCTGTGTCAATAATAAGTATATAGGTTATATATTGTGAGCTTTTGTGAAAGAGCACAGTTAGAAAGATATGGCATATAGAAGCATACCAGATGGGCATCATGAAAATGACCGGAGGAAGTTCAGGAGTAAAAACAAACCAAATATAATTAGTGACTGTGTCCATAAAATGTATATAGTATGTATAAGCATGCAGTCCTCTGTAGCTCAGCTGGTAGAGCACGGCGCTTGTAACGCCAGAGTAGTGGGTTCAATCCCCGGGACCACCCATACACAAAAATGTATGCACGCATGACTGTAAGTCGCTTTGGATAAAAGCGTCTGCTAAATGGCATATTATTATTATTAAGTAGAGGCCTAAGCATTATTGTTCACTAGTTTACTCCAATTAGGGAGGGGATGGTGGGGTTGGAAAGTAATAAAGGGAAGTATATATATTTTTAAAGGATATGTACGTATGTATGAGTATATATATATGTGTATGTATGTGTATATGTATATATACAGTGAGGGAAAAAAGTATTTGATCCCCTGCTGATTTTGTACGTTTGCCCACTGACAAAGAAATGATCAGTCTATAATTTTAATGGTAGGTTTATTTGAACAGTGAGAATAACAACAAAAAATTCCAGAAAAACGCATGTCAAAAATGTTATAAATTGATTTTCCATTTTAAATGAGGGAAATAAGTATTTGACCCCTCTGCAAAACATGACTTAGTACTTGGTGGCAAAACCCTTGTTGGCAATCACAGAGGTCAGACGTTTCTTGTAGTTGGCCACCAGGTTAGCACACATCTCAGGAGGGATTTTGTCCCACTCCTCTTTGCAGATCTTCTCCAAGTCATTAAGGTTTCTAGGCTGACGTTTGGCAACTCGAACCTTCAGCTCCCTCCACAGATTTTCTATGGGATTAAGGTCTGGAGACTGGCTAGGCCACTCCTTTGTTGCCTTGGGCGTGTGTTTTGGGTCATGGTCATGCTGGAATACCCATCCACGACCCATTTTCAATGACCTGGCTGAGGGAAGGAGGTTCTCACCCAAGATTTGAAAGTACATGGCCCTGTCCATCGTCCCTTTGATGCGGTGAAGTTGTCCTGTCCCCTTAGCAGAAAAACACCCCCAAAGCATAATGTTTCCACCTCCATGTTTGACGGTGGGGATGGTGTTCTTGGGGTCATAGGCAGCATTCCTCCTCCTCCAAACACGGCGAGTTGAGTTGATGCCAAAGAGCTCCATTTTGGTCTCATCTGACCACAACACTTTCACCCAGTTCTCCTCTGAATCATTCAGATGTTCATTTGTAAACTTCAGACGGGCATGTATATGTGCTTTCTAGAGCAGGGGGACATTGCGGGCGCTGCAGGATTTCAGTCCTTCACCGCGTAGTGTGGTGACTATGGTCCCAGCTGCCTTGAGATCATTGACAAGATCCTCCCGTGTAGTTCTGGGTTGATTCCTCACTGTTCTCATGATCATTGCAACTCCACGAGGTGAGATCTTGCATGGAGCCCCAGGCCGAGGGAGATTGACAGTTATTTTGTGTTTCTTCCATTTGCGAATAATCGCACCAACTGTTGTCACCTTCTCACCAAGCTGCTTGGCGATGGTCTTGTAGCCCATTCCAGCCTTGTGTAGGTCTACAATCTTGTCCCTGACATCCTTGGAGAGCTCTTTGGTCTTGGCCATGGTGGAGAGTTTGGAATCTGATTGATTGATTGCTTCTGTGGACAGGTGTCTTTTATACAGGTAACAAACTGAGATTAGGAGCACTCCCTTTAAGAGTGTGCTCCTAATCTCAGCTCGTTACCTGTATAAAAGACACCTGGGAGACAGAAATCTTTCTGATTGAGAGGGGGTCAAATACTTATTTCCCTCATTAAAATGCAAATACATTTATAACAGTTTTGACATGGATTTTTTTGTTGTTATTCTGTCTCTCACTGTTCAAATAAACATACCATTAAAATTATAGACTGATCATTTCTTTGTCAGTGGGCAAACGTACAAAATCAGCAGGGGATCAAATACTTTTTTCCTTTACACGGATCAGTCGTCCTGGTCCCTTTGCAGAAAAACAGCCCCAAAGCATGATGTTTCCACCCCCATGCTTCACAGTAGGTATGGTGTTCTTTGGATGCAACTCAGCATTCTTTGTCCTCCAAACACGATGAGATGAGTTTTTACCAAAAAAGTTATATTTTGGTTTCATCTGACCATATGACATTCTGCCAATCCTCTTCTGGATCATCCAAATGCACTCTAGCAAACTTCAGACGGGCCTGGACATGTACTGGCTTATGCAGGGGGACACTTCTGGCACTGCAGGATTTGAGTCCCTGGCGGCGTAGTGTGTTACTGATGGTAGGCTTTGTTACTTTGGTCCCAGCTCTCTGCAGGTCATTCACTAGGTCCCCCCGTGTGGTTCTGGGATTTTTGCTCACCGTTCTTGTGATCATTTTGACCCCACGGGGTGAGATCTTGCGTGGAGCCCCAGATCGAGGGAGATTATCAGTGGTCTTGTATGTCTTCCATTTCCTAATAATTGCTCCCACAGTTGATTTCTTCAAACCAAGCTTACCTATTGCAGATTCAGTCTTCCCAGCCTGGTGCAGGTCTACAATTTTGTTTCTGGTGTCCTTTGACAGCTCTTTGGTCTTGGCCATAGTGGAGTTTGGAGTGTGACTGTTTGAGGTTGTGGACATGTGTCTTTTATACTGATAACAAGTTCAAACAGGTGCCATTAATACAGGTAACGAGTGGAGGACAGAGGAGCCTCTTAAAGAAGAAGTTACAGGTCTGTGAGAGCCAGAAATCTTGCTTGTTTGTAGGTGACCAAATACTTATTTTCCACCATAATTTGCAAATAAATTCATTAAAAATCCTACAATGTGATTTTTTGGATTTTTTTCTTCTCAATTTGTCTGTCATAGTTGACGTGTACCTATGATGAAAATTACAGGCCTCTCTCATCTTTTTAAGTGGGAGAACTTGCACGATTGGTGGCTGACTAAATACTTTTTTCCCCCACTGTATGTATGTATATATGCGGGAAAAAAAGAAAAAAACATATGGGGGATTGGAAGTGATGCAGACAATTACATTGATAGAAGTTACAATATATCTGCAATATTAAAGCTGATCTACCCCCTAAATAAAAAAAACCACTGGCCTTTATCCATGACATCGGAATAGAAATTGAAATGTCTGGAACAGAAGAGATGTCCATGTCAATTAGAAATAGACTAAATCAGATATATGGAACAGAGGAGATGTCAATGCATATCTGGCTTATTAAGTCAAACTTCAGATACATTTCCTTAACGAGTGCAAATTATTGAAAGTTGCTATAAATGCTAGTCAAAGATTCATTAATGCCATTATCAATTATATTGATCTGATCAGGGGCATCAGGGTCATTCGTTGTATCATCCTGACAATTTTAGCTGTGTTTCACGTCTTTGAAACAGAACTGCATGCATTGCCCCAGTTCTCTCATTGAAATTCATCTTGTGGAACAAGCTGCACAGAGGACATTGAGCAATAAGAGAAACAGCTCAGAGCCAAGGTCTGAATCAAAAAACAATGTTCTTATCTTCACCAAGATTAACATTACTTCTGCAGTTTGGATTTCATTTAATCAACTTGTGGATTTCCCAGAAGTGGCAACAATTCAGCAAAGTGTTTTTAGTATGACAAAATACTTTACATATAGTAATACAATACTTGTATCACGTTTAACCTACATTGACTCCTACGTCAACTTTGTCCCTATTCAGTTATGATTAGTGACTTCATTTGCCATTTAAAAATATTGAGTTACAGCAAGAAATCCTGAGACAAATACAGTATCTATGGCACATGGACTACAACTTGTATCCACAAGGGTCTTCATGCCTGGTTTACAGCATGCTAAGTCGGGGTCAGATAGTTCTCATTTGTTTACAGTAACTGCTGGTTAGAATTTTATTCAGTAACTGCCCGCATGTGTTTTGCAGGCCTAGAAAGCATTTGTTGAGGAATGGGGACACAAATCACATACAGACTGCAAATCAATCTCTGAAAGAGATGCCGATAAATAATAGTAAGAGAACGACTAGGTGTAAGTAGACTATAAATAAGAGTCATCTGGAACGGCTAGGTAGATGATAAGCAATAGTCACCTAGATAGACATAATACGACAACTCTATCCATCTCCATAGGAAATATATCACTACAGAAGTGAAACCGTTGAAAAGGAACACTGCAGTGTTCCTTCTGTTTCTGTATCGGTGTGTGATCTTGCTCTCAGACTGTGATCAGAGGTATGATAGACATTTAGATTAGAGGTTAGATGTCCTCAGAATGATAGCCAGGACCACAGATTGAAATAGTATATTGAATTTTTAAGTCCAGGACTTGTTTCAGCCATTGTTTACAGATGGCTCATTGCGGAAGTTTCCGTAGCCTGGCGTCCTTGATCAACCAAACCTAAACTATTCTGTTTCAGCAAAATAAAGTTTCCTGTCAACAAAGGCATATCCAATATCTCTAGGAACAATACTTACGATAAATTTTTTTGCTAGCCTGGTCACCAGATCTGTTTTTGCCTTAGCCAAGTCCTCTGTTGTCATTGGTTGTCATACCATACATGACATACCTCTACAGGAGTTAGTTAAAGGGTAAACAGACCAGCGGACCAGGCTATATATTTGTCATCTTGACTTTAATGTTTATCAGAGGGTAGATTTATTCAGTATCACAACCTATAGAGTCTCATGAGCTACGTATATATTCCATTTCAACATTTTGGGAAATAAGTGGCATAGGAAGGGTATAGAAACCTCAATATGTAACATACAACCTGGAATTATAGGATTAGAGTTAGGATTAAGGTTAGAGTTAGCGTTAGGATTAAGGTTAAGGTTAGGGTTAGAGTTGGGATTAAGGTTAGGGTTAGGGTCAGGGTTAGAGTTAGGACTCAAGTTAAGGTTAGGGTTAGAGTTAGGATTAAGGTTAAGGTTAGAGTTAGGGTTAGAGTTAAGGTTAGGGTTAGAGTTAGGATTAAGGTTAAGGTAAGAGTTTATCCAAGATGGCGTAGTAGTGCGGTCCTGTATTCTGTTGTGTCCTCGTGTAAATAGCCAGTTCTTTTAGGTTTTTGTCTTTTTTTCGTATATATATTTCTCTATCTCACTTTCCATCCTTTAACTAAATATACTTTCCTGCAACCCGCTTCACCCAATGTGGAACAGATTCTATTATTTCTTTATTTTTAGAACCTACGGCTGAAACTAGCCAGCTTACTAGCTACTTGCTATTAGCCACCGTTAGCGGTCTTCACCACTGTCCATGGCCTGCACTACCTACCAGCCAGCTCTAGCCTGGACAATTATCGGCCAGTCTGCACAGCATGCTATCGACCCAGAGCATATCGGATTTTCTGCCGGAATCACTGAATCACTGGACCTTAACACCGGACCATCGCAACTAGCTAGCTGCAACCGAATGGCTGTTGTTGGCTAATCACCACTGTCCCAACAACCAATTAGCCTTGAGCTAGCCTCGAACCAGGCCCATCTCCTGGCTATCTACCTCTCTGTCAACCGGACGGGACCTCCTAGTGTCGACACGGAGCCCCGCCGATCCATCACGACTGGTCTGCCGACGTAATCGTCTGATGTGGTTTCAACAGGCTTCCCGTTGCGACGACCACGAAGATCCATCTGCTAGCCCCGGCCCGCTAGCACGCGCAATTAACAGCCGTGCCTCCTGCTCGCCTGTGCTGTAGCAGCCTACGAACTGCTCCCGGACTTACCTATTGCTGTTCACTGGACCTTATGATCACTCAGCTACACAGCTGATGCCTGCTGGACTGTTCCTTTACACAGTACCCCATTCTGTTTATCTGTTTGGCCTCAGCCCAAACTTTCGTCGCCATTACCAGTTGTTGTCTTAGCCCTCTCGAATAACACCTGTGATTGCGTTATGCCTCTCTCCCATGTCAATATGCCTAGCCTATTGCTGTTTGGGTTAGTTCTTATTATACAATTTCACTGTAGAACCCCCAGTCCCGCTCAACCAGCCTCAGAGAGCTCCTTTGTCCCACCCCCCATACACGCGGAGACAGGCTCAATCGGTACCTCCAATGATGCTCTCTCTTTCATAGTTACCCAATGCTTAGTTGCACCTCCACTGTACTCATATCCTTCCATATCCTTGTCTGTACATAATGCCCTGAATCTATTCTACAACGCCCGGAAATCTGCCCCAACGCACTAGAAGACCAGTTCTTAAAGCCTTTAGCCGTATTCTTATTCTATTCCTCCTCTGTTCCTCTGGTGATGTAGAGGCTAACCCAGGCCCTGTAGCCCCCAGTATCACTGCTACCCCCCAGGCGCTATCATTTGTTGACTTCTGTAACCGTAAAAGCCTTGGTTTCTTGCATGTTAACATCAGAAGCCTCCTCCCCAAGTTTGAGTTATTCACTGTGTTAGCACACTCTGCCAACCCTAGCAGTGTCTGAATCTTCACTTAAGAAGGCCACCAAAAATTCAGAAATGTCCATCCCGAACTAACACATTTTCTGTCTAGATAGAACTGCCAAAGGGGGCGGAGTTGTAATCTACTGCAGAGATAGCCTGCAGAGCTCTATCATACTATCCAGGTCTGTGCCCAAACAGTTTGAGCTCCTACTTCTAAAAATCCACCTTTCCAGAAATACGTCTCTCACTGTTGCCGCTTGCTACAGACCCCCCTCAGCCCCCAGTTGTGCCCTGGACACCATATGTGAATTGCTTGCCCCCCCATCTATCCTCAGAGTTCGTACTGCTTGGTGACCTAAACTGGGATATGCTTAACACCCCGGCCGTCCTACAATCTAAAGTAGATGCCCTCAATCTCACACAAATTATCAAGGAACCTACCAGGTACAACCCTAAATCCGTAAACATGGGCACCCTCATATATATCATCCTGACTAATTTACCCTCTAAATACACCTCCACTGTCTTCAACCAGGATCTCAGCGATCACTGCCTCATTGCCTGCGTCCGTAATGGGTCCGCGGTCAAACGACCACCCCTCGTCACTGTCAAACGCTCCCTAAAACACTTCAGCGAGCAGGTCTTTCTAATTGACCTGGCCCGGGTATCCTGGATGGATATTGACCTCATTCCGTCAATAGAGAATGCCTGGATGTTCTTCAAAAGTGCTTTCCTCTCCATCTTAAACAAGCATGCCCCATTCAAAAAATTCAGAACTAAGAACAGATATAGCCCCTGGTTCACCCCAGAACTTGACTGCCCATGACCAGCACAAAAACATCCTGTGGCGTACTGCATTAGCATCGAACAGCCCCCGCGATATGCAACTTTTCAGGGAAGTCAGGAACCAATATACACAATCAGTTAGGAAAGCAAAGGCTAGCTTTTTCAAACAGAAATGTGCATCCTGTAGCACTAACTCCAAAAGGTTTTGGGACACTGTAAAGTCCATGGAGAAAAAGAGCACCTCCTCCCAGCTACCCACTGCACTGAGGCTAGGAAACCCGGTCACCACAGATAAATCTACGATAATCGAGAATTTCAATAAGCATTTTGCTACGGCTGGCCATGCTTTCCACCTGGCTACCCCTACCCCGGCCACCAGCTCTGCACCCTCTGCTGCAACTTGCCCATGCCCCCCCCATGCTTCTCCTTCACCCAAATTCAGATAGCTGATGTCCTGAAAAAAGCTGCTAAATCTGGACCCCTACAAATCAGCTGGGCTAGACAATCTGGACCCTTTCTTTCTAAAATTAGCCACCGAAATTGTCGCAACCCCTATTACTAGCCTGTTCAACCTCTCTTTCGTATCGTCTGAGATCCCCTGAGATTGGAAAGCTGCCGCGGTCACCCCCCTCTTCAAAGGGGGTGACACTCTAGATCCAAACTGTTACAGACCTATATCCATCCTGCCCTGCCTTTCGAAAATATTTGAAAGCCAAGTTAACAAACAGATCACCGACCATTTCGAATCCCTCCTTACCTTCTCCGCTATGCAATCTGGTTTCCAAGCTGGTCATGGGTGCACCTCAGCCACGCTCAAGGTCCTAAACGATATAATAACCGCAATCGATAAAAGACAGTACTGTGCAGCCGTCTTCATCGACCTGGCCAAGGCTTTTGACTCTGTCAATCACTGCATTCTTATTGGAAGACTAAATAGCCTTGGTTTCTCAAATGACTGCCTCGCCTGGTTCACCAACTACTTCTCAGCTAGAGTTCAATGTGTCAAATCGGAGGGCCTGTTGTGTGGACCTCTGGCAGTCTCTATGGGGGTGCCACAGGGTTCAATTCTCGGGCCGACTCTATTCTCTGTGTATATCAATGATGTCGCTCTTGCTGCTGGTGACTCTCAGATCCACCTCTACGCAGACGACACCATTTTGTATACTTCTGGCCCTTCACTGGACACTGTGTTAACAAACCTCCAAACGAGCTTCAATGCCATACAACACTCCTTCCGTGGCCTCCAACTGCTCTTAAACGCTAGTAAAACTAAATGCATGCTCTTCAATCGAACGCTGCTTGTACCCGCCTGCCCGACTAGAATCACTACTCTCGGCGGGTCTGACTTAGAATATGTGGACAACTACAAATACCTAGCTGTCTGGTTAGACTGTAAACTCTCCTTCCAGACTCACATTAAGCATCTCCAATCCAAAGTTAAATCTAGAATCGGCTTCCTATTTCGCAACAAAGCCTCTTTCACTCATGTTGCTAAACATGCCCTCGTAAAACTGACTATCCTACCGATCCTTGACTTTGGCGATGTCATTTACAAAATAGCTTCCAACACTCTACTCAGCAAATTGGATGTAGTCTATCACAGTGCCATCCATTTTGTCACCAAAGCCCCATATACTACCCACCATTGTGACCTGTACGCTCTCGTTGGCTAGCCCTCACTACATATTTGTCGCCAAACCCACTGGCTCCAGGTCATCTATAAATCACTTCTAGGCAAATCCCCGCCTTATCTTAGATCATTGGTCACCATAGCAACACACACCCGTAGTATGCGTTCCAGCAGGTATATCTCACTGGTCATCCCCAAAGCCAACACCTCCTTTGGCCCCCATTCCTTCCAGTTCTCTGCTGTAAATGACTGGAATGAACTGCAAAAATATCTGAAGCTGGAGACACTTATCTCCCTCACTAACTTTAAGCATCAGTTGTCAGAGCAGCTTACCGATCACTGAAACCTGTACAAAGCCCATCTGCAATTAGCCCACCCAACTACCTCATCCCCATATTGTTATTTACATTGTTATTTATTTTGCTCATTTGCACCCCAGTATCTCTATTTGCACATCATCTTCTGCACATCTATCACTCCAGTGTTAATACTAAATTGTAATTATTTTGCACTATGGCCTATTTATTGCCTTACCTCCATAATTTACTAATAAAATAAAATAAAATAAAATTGTATTTGTCACATACACGTGTTTAGCAGATGTTATAGCGGGTGTAGCGAAATGCTTATGCTTCTAGCTCCGACAGTGCAGTAATATCTGTCAATTACACAACATATACCCAATACACACAAAAAAGTAAGGAATGGGATTTAAGAATATATACATATATGGACAAGCAATGACAGAGCGGGATGGACTAAGATACAGTAGAATGTTATAGAATAGAATACAGTATGTACATATGAGATGAGTAGTGCAAGATATGTAAACATTATTAAAGTGACTGGTGTTCCATTTCTTAAAGTGGCCAGTGATTTCAATAGGCAGCAGCAGCCTCTAATGTGCTAGTGATGCCTATTTAACAGTCTGATGGCCTTGAGATAGAAGCTGTTTTTCATTCTCTCGGTCCCAGCTTTGATGCACCTGTACTGACCTCACCTTCTGGATGATAGCGGGGTGAACAGGCAGTGGTTCGGGTGGTTGATGTCCTTGATGATCTTTTTGGCCTTCCTGTGACATCGGGTGCTGTATGTGTCTTGGAGAGCGGGTAGTTTGCCCTCCTGAGGTTGAAGAGGCTCTGTTGCGCCTTCTTCACCACACTGTCTGCGTGGGTGGACCATTTCAGTTTGTCGGTGATGTGCACGCCAAGGAACTTGAAGCTTTCCACTTTTTCCACTGCGGTCCCGTCGATGTGGATAGGGGGGTGCACCCTCTGCTGTTTGTTTTGTTGATGTTGAGTGAGAGGTTGAGTGTAGGCAGTCTTGTCATTGTTGGTAATCAAGCCTACTACTGTTGTGTCGTCTGCAAACTTGATGATTGAGTTGGAGGCGTGCTTGGCCACGCAGTCATGGGTGAACAGGGAGTACAGGAGGGGGCTGAGCACGCACCCTTGTGGGGCCCCAGTGTTGAGGATCAGCGAAGTGGAGATGTTGTTTCCTATCTTCACCACCTAGGGGCGGCCAGTTAGGAAGTCAAGGACCCAGTTGCACAGGGCGGGGTTCAGACCCAGGGCCTCGAGCTTAATGATGAGCTTGGAGGGTACTATGGTGTTGAATGCTGAGCTATAGTCAATGAACAGCATTCTTACATAGGTATTCCTCTTGTCTAGATGGGATAGGGCAGTGTGCAGTGTGATGGCAATTGCATCGTCTGTGGATCTATTGGGGCAGTAAGCAAATTGAAGTGGGTCTAGGGTGACAGGTAAGGTAGAGGTGATATGATCCTTGACTAGTCTTTCAAAGCACTTCATGATGACAGAGGTGAGTGCTACAGGGCGATAGTCATTTAGTTCAGTTACCTTTGCTTTCTTGGGTACAGGAACAATGGTGGCCATCTTGAAGCATGTGTGAACAGCAGACTGGGAAAGGGAGAGATTGAATATGTCCATGAACACACCAGCCAGCTGGTTTGCGCATGCTCTGAAGACGCGGCTAGGGATGCCGTCTGGGCCGGCAGCCTTGAGGGGTTAACATGCTTAAATGTCTTAATCACGTCAGCCATGGAGAAGGAGGGGCCACAGTCCTTGGTAGTGGGCCTCGTCAGTGACACTGTGTTATCCTCAAAGCGGGCGAAGAAGGTGTTTAGCTTGTCTGGAAGCGAGACGTTGTGTCGGAGACGTGGCTGGTTTTCTTTTTGTAGTCCGTGATGGTCTGTAGACCCTGCCATATACGTCTCGTGTCTGAGCCGTTGAATTGCGACTCCACTTTGTCTCTATACTGATGTTTTGCCAGTTTAATTGCCTTGCGGAGTGAGTAGCTACACTGTTTGTATTCTGCCATATTCCCAGTCACCTTGCCATGGTTGAATGCGGTGGTTCGCGCTTTCAGATTTGCACGAATGCTGCCGCCTATCCACGGTTTCTGGTTAGGTTAGGTTTTAATAGTCACAGTGGGCACAACATCACCTATACACTTCCTGATAAACTCCGTCACCGTTTCAGTGTATATGTCTAAATTATTTTCGGAAGCTACCCGGAACATATCCCAGTCCGCGTGATCAAAACAATCTTGAAGCGTGGATTCCGATTGGTCAGACCAGCGTTGAATAGTCCTTAGCACGGGTACTTCCTGTTTGAGTTTCTAAATTTGCGCACACTGCATATAGATTTTCTATTGTGTTATTGACTGTACGTTTTGTTTATTCCATATGTAACTCTGTGTTGTTGTTGTTTTTATCGCACTGCTTTGCTTTATCTTGGCCAGGTCGCAGTTGTAAATGAGAACTTGTTCTCAACTGGCTTACCTGGTTAAATAAAGGTGAAATAAATAAATAAAAATAAAGAGTTAGGATTAAGGTTAGGGTTAGAGTTAGGATTAAGGTTGAGGTTAGGGTTAGAGTTAAGGTTAAGGTTAAGGTTAAGGTTAGGGATAGGATTAAGGTTATGATTAGGATTAGGGTTATGATTAGGGAACGTGATGGTCCCAAGAGAACACTAGTGGGATAATGTCACTCCGAAACCCTCAAGGGACCTAATGGGAACGTCGCCCCCCCCCCAACCCCCCATCCCAGAGCTGCCCTTAAAACAAAGTAGAATAAGGAAAATCCAATCTGCAGGCAAGATCCTCATTTGCAAACTGAGGGGACATTATTGATGTCGACAGAGGGAACACAAATACAGATGCATTTTGGTACATGCTCAAGGCAACAGTGAGAATTGCTTGCATAGAGAGAAGGGGGTGTCATTGGCACAGCTCTTGTTGCATTGGCTTAAGTCAGTACTGGTCTAGTCTGGTCCAGTCCAGTCTGGATGACTCAACAGAGACAGTGTTGTCGTTTGCCCCCTGACTTGACCCCATCTTTGACACGGCTCAGGGTATCTTATGTCGACATAAATTGAAACACTGGCCTTTTAGATGGGAGGTGTTGAATGGAGCTGAAGGATGGGACTAATAACAACAACTAATAACAACAAGATAACTAGTGTAAGACATGCTGTGTCAATAATAAGTATATAGGTTATATATTGTGAGCTTTTGTGAAAGAGCACAGTTAGAAAGATATGGCATGTAGAAGCAAACCAGATGGGCATCATGAAAATGATCGGAGGAAGTTCAGGAGTAAAAACAAACAAAATATAATTAGTGACTGTGTCCATAAAATGTATATAGTATGTATAAGCATGCAGTCCTCTGTAGCTCAGCTGGTAGAGCACGGCGCTTGTAACGCCAGGGTAGTGGGTTCGATCCCCGGGACCACCCATACACAAAAATGTATGCACGCATGACTGTAAGTCGCTTTGGATAAAAGCGTCTGCTAAATGGCATATTATTATTATTATTATTAAGTAGAGGCCTAAGCATTATTGTTCACTAGTTTACTCCAATTAGGGAGGGGATGGTGGGGTTGGAAAGTAATAAAGGGAAGTATATATATTTTTAAAGGTATATATAAAGGTATATAAAGGTGTATATATATATGTGTATGTATGTGTATATGTATATATACAGTGAGGGAAAAAAGTATTTTATCCCCTGCTGATTTTGTACGTTTGCCCACTGACAAAGAAATGATCAGTCTATAATTTTAATGGTAGGTTTATTTGAACAGTGAGAATAACAACAAAAAATTCCAGAAAAACGCATGTCAAAAATGTTATAAATTGATTTTCCATTTTAAATGAGGGAAATAAGTATTTGACCCCTCTGCAAAACATGACTTAGTACTTGGTGGCAAAACCCTTGTTGGCAATCACAGAGGTCAGACGTTTCTTGTAGTTGGCCACCAGGTTAACACACATCTCAGGAGGGATTTTGTCCCACTCCTCTTTGCAGATCTTCTCCAAGTCATTAAGGTTTCTAGGCTGACGTTTGGCTACTCGAACCTTCAGCTCCCTCCACAGATTTTCTATGGGATTAAGGTCTGGAGACTGGCTAGGCCACTCCAGGACCTTAATGTGCTTCTTCTTGAGCCACTCCTTTGTTGCCTTGGGCGTGTGTTTTGGGTCATGGTCATGCTGGAATACCCATCCACAACCCATTTTCAATGCCCTGGCTGAGGGAAGGAGGTTCTCACCCAAGATTTGAAAGTACATGGCCCTGTCCATCGTCCCTTTGATGCGGTGAAGTTGTCCTGTCCCCTTAGCAGAAAAACACCCCCAAAGCATAATGTTTCCACGTCCATGTTTGACGGTGGGGATGGTGTTCTTGGGGTCATAGGCAGCATTCCTTCTCCTCCAAACACGGCGAGTTGAGTTGATGCCAAAGAGCTCCATTTTGGTCTCATCTGACCACAACACTTTCACCCAGTTCTCCTCTGAATCATTCAGATGTTCATTTGTAAACTTCAGACGGGCATGTATATGTGCTTTCTAGAGCGGGGGGACATTGCAGGCGCTGCAGGATTTCAGTCCTTCACCGCGTAGTGTGTTACCAATAGTTTTCTTGGTGACTATGGTCCCAGCTGCCTTGAGATCATTGACAAGATCCTCCCGTGTAGTTCTGGGTTGATTCCTCACTGTTCTCATGATCATTGCAACTCCACGAGGTGAGATCTTGCATGTAGCCCCAGGCCGAGGGAGATTGACAGTTATTTTGTGTTTCTTCCATTTGCGAATAATCGCACCAACTGTTGTCACCTTCTCACCAAGCTGCTTGGCGATGGTCTTGTAGCCCATTCCAGCCTTGTGTAGGTCTACAATCTTGTCCCTGACATCCTTGGAGAGCTCTTTGGTCTTGGCCATGGTGGAGAGTTTGGAATCTGATTGATTGATTGCTTCTGTGGACAGGTGTCTTTTATACAGGTAACAAACTGAGATTAGGAGCACTCCCTTTAAGAGTGTGCTCCTAATCTCAGCTCGTTACCTGTATAAAAGACACCTGGGAGACAGAAATCTGATTGAGAGGGGGTCAAATACTTATTTCCCTCATTAAAATGCAAATAAATTTATAACAGTTTTGACATGCATTTTTCTGGATTTTTTTGTTGTTATTCTGTCTCTCACTGTTCAAATAAACATACCATTAAAATTATAGACTGATCATTTCTTTGTCAGTGGGCAAACGTACAAAATCAGCAGGGGATCAAATACTTTTTTCCCTCACTGTATATACAGTGGGGGAAAAAAGTATTTAGTCAGCCACCAATTGTGCAAGTTCTCCCACTTAAAAAGATGAGAGAGGCCTGTAATTTTCATCATAGGTACACGTCAACTATGACAGACAAAATTAGAAAAAAAATCCAGAAAATCACATTGTAGGATGTTTTATGAACTTATTTGCAAATTATGGTGGAAAAAAGGTATTTGGTCAATGACAAAAGTTTCTCAATACTTTGTTATATACCCTTTGTTGGCAATGACACAGGTCAAACGTTTTCTGTAAGTCTTCACAAGGTTTTCACACACTGTTGCTGGTATTTTGGCCCATTCCTCCATGCAGATCTCCTCTAGAGCACTGATGTTTTGGGGCTGTCGCTGGGCAACACGGACTTTCAACTCCCTCCAAAGATTTTCTATGGGGTTGAGATCTGGAGACTGGCTAGGCCACTCCAGGACCTTGAAATGCTTCTTACGAAGCCACTCCTTCGTTGCCCGGGCGGTGTGTTTGGGATCATTGTCATGCTGAAAGACCCAGGTTTCATCTTCAATGCCCTTGCTGATGGAAGGAGGTTTTCACTCAAAATCTCACGATACATGGCCCCATTCATTCTTTCCTTTACACGGATCAGTCGTCCTGGTCCCTTTGCAGAAAAACAGCCCCAAAGCATGATGTTTCCACCCCCATGCTTCACAGTAGGTATGGTGTTCTTTGGATGCAACTCAGCATTCTTTGTCCTCCAAACACGATGAGATGAGTTTTTACCAAAAAGTTCTATTTTGGTTTCATCTGACCATATGACATTCTCCCAATCCTCTTCTGGATCATCCAAATGCACTCTAGCAAACTTCAGATGGGCCTGGACATGTACTGGCTTATGCAGGGGGACACGTCTGCACTGCAGGATTTGAGTCCCTGGCGGCGTAGTGTGTTACTGATGGTAGGCTTTGTTACTTTGGTCCCAGCTCTCTGCAGGTCATTCACTAGGTCCCCCCGTGTGGTTCTGGGATTTTTGCTCACCGTTCTTGTGATCATTTTGACCCCACGGGGTGAGATCTTGCGTGGAGCCCCAGATCGAGGGAGATTATCAGTGGTCTTGTATGTCTTCCATTTCCTAATAATTGCTCCCACAGTTGATTTCTTCAAACCAAGCTTACCTATTGCAGATTCAGTCTTCCCAGCCTGGTGCAGGTCTACAATTTTGTTTCTGGTGTCCTTTGACAGCTCTTTGGTCTTGGCCATAGTGGAGTTTGGAGTGTGACTGTTTCAGGTTGTGGACAGGTGTCTTTTATACTGATAACAAGTTCAAACAGGTGCCATTAATACAGGTAACGAGTGGAGGACAGAGGAGCCTCTTAAAGAAGAAGTTATAGGTCTGTGAGAGCCAGAAATCTTGCTTGTTTGTAGGTGACCAAATACTTATTTTCCACCATAATTTGCAAATAAATTCATTAAAAATCCTACAATGTGATTTTTGGGATTTTTTTCTTCTCAATTTGTCTGTCATAGTTGACGTGTACCTATGATGAAAATTACAGGCCTCTCTCATCTTTTTAAGTGGGAGAACTTGCACGATTGGTGGCTGACTAAATAATTTTTTTCCCCACTGTATGTATGTATATATGCGGGAAAAAAGAAAAAAACATATGGGGGATTGGAAGTGATGCAGACAATTACATTGATAGAAGTTACAATATATCTGCAATATTAAAGCTGATCTACCCCCTAAATAAATAAAAACACTGGCCTTTATCCATGACATCGGAATAGAAATTGAAATGTCTGGAACAGAAGAGATGTCCATGTCAATTAGAAATACGTTAAATCAGATATATGGAACAGAGGAGATGTCAATGCATATCTGGCTTATTAAGTCAAACTTCAAAGACATTTCCTTAACGAGTGCAAATTATTGAAATTTGCTATAACTGCTAGTCAAAGATTCATGAATCCCATTATCAATTATATTGATCTGATCAGGGGCATCAGGGTCATTCGTTGTATCATCCTGACAATTTTAGCTGTGTTTCACGTCTTTGAAACAGAACTGCATGCATTGCCCCAGTTCTCTCATTGAAATTCATATTGTGGAACAAGCTGCACAGAGGACATTGAGCAATAAGAGAAACAGCTCAGAGCCAAGGTCTGAATCAAAAAACAATGTTCTTATCTTCACCAAGATTAACATTACTTCTGCAGTTTGGATTTCATTTAATCAACTTGTGGATTTCCCAGAAGTGTTTTCAGCAAAGTGTTTTTAGTATGACAAAATACTTTACATATAGTAATACAATACTTGTATCACGTTTAACCTACATTGACTCCTACGTCAACTTTGTCCCTATTCAGTTATGATTAGTGACTTCATTTGCCATTTAAAAATATTGAGTTACAGCAAGAGACCATGAGACAAATACAGTATCTATGGCACATGGACTACAACTTGTATCCACAAGGGTCTTCATGCCTGGTTTACAGCATGCTAAGTCGAGGTCAGATAGTTCTCATTTGTTTACAGTAACTGCTGGTTAGAATTGTATTCAGTAACTGCCCGCATGTGTTTTGCAGGCCTAGAAAGCATTTGTTGAGGAATGGGGACACAAATCACATACAGACTGCAAATCAATCTCTGAAAAAGATGCCGATAAATAATAGTAAGAGAACGACTAGGTGTAGGTAGACTATAAATAAGAGTCATCTGGAACGGCTAGGTAGATGATAAGCAATAGTCACCTAGATAGACATAATACGACAACTCTATCCATCTCCATAGGAAATATATCACTACAGAAGTGAAACCGTTGAAAAGGAACACTGCAGTGTTCCTTCTGTTTCTGTATCGGTGTGTGATCTTGCTCTCAGACTGTGATCAGAGGTATGATAGACATTTAGATTACAGGCTAGATGTCCTCAGAATGATAGCCAGGACCACAGATTGAAATAGTATATTGAATCTTTACGTCCAGGACTTGTTTCAGCCATTGTTTACAGATGGCCCATTGCGGAAGCTTACGTAGCCTGGCGTCCTTGATCAACCAAACCTAAACTATTCGGCTTCCCACAATAAGTTGGGTGAATTTTGGCCCATTCCTCCTGACAGAGCTGGTGTAACTGAGTCAGGTTTGTAGGCCTCCTTGCTCGCACACGCTTTTTCAGTTCTGTCCACACATTTTCTATAGGATTGAGGTCAGGGCTTTGTGATGGCCATTCCAATACCTAGACTTTGTTGTCCTTAAGCCATTTTGCCACAACTTTGGAAGTATGCTTGGGGTCATTGTCCATTTGGAAGACCAATTTGCGACCAAGCTTTAACTTCCTGACTGATGTCTTGAGATGTTGCTTCAATATATCCACATAATTTTCCTTCCTCATCATGGAAAAGTGCACCAGTCCCTCCTGCAGCAAAGCACCCCCACAGCATGATGCTGCCACCCCTGTGCTTCACGGTTGGGATGGTGTTCTTCGGCTTGCATGCACCCCCTTTTTCCTCCAAACATAACGATGGTCATTATGGCCAAACAGTTCTATTTTTCTTTCATCAGACCAGAGGACATTTCTCCAAAAAGTATAATCTTTGTCCCCATGTGCAGTTGCAAACCGTAGTCTGGCTTTTTTATGGCAGTTTTGGAGCAGTGGCTTCTTCCTTGCTGATCGGCCTTTCAGGTTATGTCGATATAAGACTCGTTTTACTGTGGATATAGATAATTTTGTACCTGTTTCCTCCAGCATCTTCACAAGGTCCTTTGCTGTTGTTCTGGGATTGATTTGCACTTTTCGCACCAAAGTACGTTCATCTCTTGGAGACAGAACGCGTCTCCTTCCTGAGTGGTATGACGGCTGCGTGGTCCAATGGTGTTTATACTTGCGTACTATTGTTTGTACAGATGAACGTGGTACCTTCAGGCGTTTGAAATTGCTCCCAAGGATCAACCAGACTTGTAGAGGTCTGCACATTCTTTTCTGAGGTCTTGGCTGATTTCTTTAAATTTTCCCATGATGTCAAGCAAAGAGGCACTGAGTTTGAAGATAGGCCTTGAAATACATTCACAGGTACACTCAAATGATGTCAATTAGCCTATCAGAAGCTTCTAAAGCCATGACATCATTTTCTGGAATTTCCCAAGCTGTTTAAAGGCACAGTCAACTTAGTGTATGTAAACTTCTGACCCACTGGAATTGTGATACAGTTAATTATAAGTGAAATAATCTGTCTGTAAACAATTGATGGAAAAATTACTTGTGTCATGCACAAAGTAGATGTCCTAACCAACTTGCCAAAACTATAGTTTGTTAACAAGAAATGTGTGGAGTGGTTGCAAAACGAGTTTTAATGACTCCAACCTAACTGTGTAAAGCTCCACCGAGCTATCGTCACCTCCACAATAAACAATCACACACAAAGACATGGGGGACAGAGGGAATACTTATACAGGTACTGATGAGGGGATATGAACCAGGTGTGGGAAAAAACAAGACAAAACAAATGGAATGATGAGATGAGGAGCGTCAGTGGCTAGAAGGCCAGGGAACGACGAACGCCAAAGCCTGCCCGAACAAGGAGAGGAGGCAGCTTCGGAGGAAGTCGTGACAGTACCTGAGATTTGTAAGCAGTGTTTAGAATCAAATTCAAAGTCATTACGCGTTAGTCCCAGTTCTAAGATAGCAAGGATAGCCTCATCTGGTCTATTTGTATCCCTGCCCTAAGTCCTAATTGAGTGTCAATATTAGTGTATAGTGAGTCTACATCAATCGAGAATAACATTGCTCCAGAAGGTAACTCCATTTCTCTAAGCTTATTAACAAATGAATAGGTATCCTTTACATATCTGGGGTGCTTCTGAGATAAGGGATTGAGAAAGGAATCAATATACTCTGCCACATTACATGATTCACTCCCGCAATTGGAAACAATGGGACGGCCAGGGGGTATCTGGAAGGGAACCGTCCATGAACCTGGGTCTTTATGGATTTTGAACAGTAGGTAGAACCTTCGCGCTCTAGGCGTGTCAGGGCCATGCAGATAATACATTTGTTTGAACAAAATATTTTTCTCTTTATGTAGATATTTTATGATTTCTCTAATCTTCCTGTAAGGAATGTGGTAGTGATCTATAGTGCTGAACATTGTTCAATTGTCTGTTCGCCTCTATTAAGTATTGTGTTTTATCCAAAATTACAATTTTTGAACCCTTATCTGCTGGTTTTATCACTATGTCCTGATTTGTCCTTAAATTCTTTAATGCTATCCGTTCTTCTTCAGCCATATTGTCCTGATCCACTTTTCTATATGAGATACTACTAGAAAAGGCTTCTACAGTGGGGAGAACAAGTATTTGATACACTGCCGATTTTGCAGGTTTTCCTACTTACAAAGCATGTAGAGGTCTGTAATTTTTATCATAGGTACACTTCAACTGTGAGAGACGGAATCTAAAACAAAAATCCAGAAAATCACATTGTTTGATTTTCAAGTAATTAATTTGCATTTTATTGCATGACATAAGTATTTGATCACCTACCAACCAGTAAGAATTCCAGCTCTCACAGACCTATTCGTTTTTATTTAAGAAGCCCTCCTGTTCTCCACCCATTACCTGTATTAACTGCACTTGTTTGAACTCGTTACCTGTATAAAAGACCTCTCCAAAACTCAATCAAACAGACTCCAACCTCTCCACAATGGCCAAGACCAGAGAGCTGTGTAAGGACATCAGAGATAAAATTGTAGACCTGCACAAGGCTGGGATGGGCTATAGGACAATAGGCAAGCTGCTTGGTGAGAAGGCAACAACTGTTGGCGCAATTATTAGAAAATGGAAGAAGTTCAAGATGACGGTCAATCACCCTCGGTCTGGGGCTCCGTGCAAGATCTCACCTCGTGGGGCATCAATGATCATGAGGAAGGTGAGGGATCAGCCCAGAACTACACGGCAGGACCTGGTCAATGACCTGAAGAGAGCTGGGACCACAGTCTCAAAGAAAACCATTAGTAACACACTACGCCGTCATGGATTAAAATCCTGCAGCGCACGCAAGATCCCCCTGCTCAAGCCAGCGCATGTCCAGGCCCATCTGAAGTTTGCCAATGACCATCTGGATGATCCAGAGGAGGAATGGGAGAAGGTCATGTGGTCTGATGAGACAAAAATAGAGCTTTTTGGTCTAAACTCCACTCGCCGTGTTTGGAGGAAGAAGAAGGATGAGTACAACCCCAAGAACACCATCCCAACCGTGAAGCATGGAGGTGGAAACATCATTCTTTGGGGATGCTTTTCTGCAAAGGGGACAGGACGACTGCACCACATTGAGGGGAGGATGGATGGGGCCATGTATCGCGAGATCTTGGCCAACAACCTCCTTCCCTCAGTAAGAGCATTGAAGATGGGTCGTGGCTGGGTCTTCCAGCATGACAACGACCCGAAACACACAGCCAGGGCAACTAAGGAGTGGCTCCGTAAGAAGCATCTCAAGGTCCTGGAGTGGCCTAGCCAGTGTCCAGACCTGAACCCAATAGAAAATCTTTGGAGAGGGCTGAAAGTCAGTATTGCCCAGCGACAGCCCCGAAACCTGAAGGATCTGGAGAAGGTCTGTATGGAGGAGTGGGCCAAAATCCCTGCTGCAGTGTGTGCAAACCTGGTCAAGACCTACAGGAAACATATGATCTCTGTAATTGCAAACAAAGGTTTCTGTACCAAATATTAAGTTCTGCTTTTCTGATGTATCAAATACTTATGTCACGCAATAAAATGCAAATTAATTACTTAAAAATCATACAATGTGATTTTCTGGATTTTTGTTTTAGATTCCGTCTCTCACAGTTGAAGTGTACCTATGATAAAAATGACAGACCTCTACATGCTTTGTAAGTAGGAAAACCTGCAAAATCGGCAGTGTATCAAATACTTGTTCTCCCCACTGTATATCCTGCCCAAGGAGCCTTTGTATTGGCTGTGAAATAGAGTCCAACTTGGGTTCCCATTTTGATCTTTCAATAAATGGTATCGGTGTTGAATCTGTAGTATAATCATAATAATCCAAAATGTTCATTCATCTGTGATACGAGTGCAGGTCCCTTCTCAGAACCCCCCTGTCCGTCGTTAAAGGTGTAGGAATAAAAGTAATTCCCTCTCAAGCAAATCCCTCTCTGATTCTCGTAATGTAAATGTTAGAGATAAATTAAGAATGTTAGACTGGGTGGGGGCGGGTTTTCCCGTTCTCCCAACATCTAGTTTAACTGCTTGCCGTGTGGTAGCAGAGAGCTTAAGACCAGAGCAAACTGATTGGTGCTGGAGCAGGCCATTTTCCTCTAAATGGTTAAGGTTAGGGTTAAAGTTAGACTCCGATCTAACTGAGGGTTGAATGAGTAAGCCTTGTTGGCCCAAGTGGTTATGATTAGGGCCAAGGTTAGGGTCACAACTAATCAAGGGTTGATGGGGTGAGCCATCCTCCCCCTCAAGATTAAGGTTCTTGGCTAAGATGAGCCTCAGCTACACCACTCTCTGACCCCTGTCAGCTACACCACTCTCTGACCCCTGTCAGCTATACCACTCTCTGACCCCTGTCAGCTACACCACTCTCTGACCCCTGTCCATGTTGCGAGGAGTTTACCCTGTGTAATTCAGCCTTTACCAGTGGCGGCTCCTGAAAAAATTCTCAGGAGGGGCAATTTTTCTGATGATTTAGGTGACCTACACACATTTAAAAAAAAGATATGTCCAGCAACAACATGAAGACAGGGGCAGCATATAAGTCAATACCAGAAGCATTTATTGACTGATCTCAAAAGTGTTGGCTTACCAGGGTTGGTGGAGCCCTCAGTTTCATCTTTGCCTCGCAAAGCTAACTCAAACACTCCGCAAAACTTCACACACTGGATTAGCCGGCTGAGGATGTGGCGGTTCTTGCTAATGTCGTAGTAAATATATTTGTTATAGTGAATATGGAATATGATATGTTGAGTAAAATGTTGTGCTAAGATCTATTTAGGTCAGGAGCTGGTTATAAGTTCTGTTCCTATCCAATAACAATGGACAAAAGGGTCCTATCTTGTCAGCCTTGTCAGCAGGTGGCCAAGGACAACACCCACGCCATAGGCCTCTCAGTTCTTCCAACTCACGAGTTCTTGCTCTGAGGACACACACACACACAAACACACACACACACACATCATCACTGTTAAACACACACACACACATCATCACTGTTAAACACACACACACACACACACACACACAAAAATCCCCTCTCTTAGGCTGAACATTTGAAGACAGAGAACCCGACTCAGAGCCAATGCAACAGTGACAGTAGCCTGCAGGGGACCTCGCCCAACTCATCAGGACCAATCAGAAGATCAGAACTACTAGATTGAACCTACTTCATTTATTGCATAAAATGTCTGCACACAATGTTTCGGGGCTCTCTTCAGAAATAATAATAATAATAATAATAATAATAATAATAATATGCCATTTAGCAGACGCTTTTATCCAAAGCGACTTACAGTCATGCGTGCATACATTTTTGTGTATGGGTGGTCCCGGGGATCGAACCCACTACCTTGGCGTTACAAGCACCATGCTCTACCAGCTGAGCTACAGAAAGTGGATACTCATGGATGCGCATTGCAATTGTAAAATGTCAACACAATTGGAGACACCACGTCATTTTTGGAGACATGTTATTGACAGTAAACTATTGTAGATGCGACTGCTAACTAACTAAAACATTTTAGCTGGCTAGCTAATCATCTTAGCTAAATGTGGGGCAAACAATTCAGTTATTTACCGTTAATTTGAGGGATTGGGGTGAAAGAAATCGAGTTACATAGTGATACTTTACGATATACTGTATTGACAATATCGCAATATTTTAGCGCTAGTTGGCTGTACCTGCACCAAAACACCATTATTGTTCCTTCATAGCTTGTTCTCAATCTTTTCACATTGGGAGCCAATTTGTTTTCAGCACTTTTATTTCCATGACTGATCAAAACTCGTTCTCATGGCTTTCTGATCCCTCTGCAACAGACATATGGTGCGCAATAAAATCACAGTATCGAATCGCAATACGTATAGAATCATGAGACTCGCAATGCTGATGCATATATCTTATCGTGAGGTTCCTGGCAATTCCCAGCCCAAGTTCATTTGCCACAACAAATCTCTTCGCTAGCAAACGCGATGTCTTCTCCAAAACGGCAATGTGTCTCCAGCAATGTTTACTTTTTTGACGTTCTATGGCATCTCCACTTTCCAAGCATATATGACCACATGTAATATTTTGGTAAGTGATGCAAATAGTGAACTATGTAGGGCCAGGATGTAAAATATATGTAGCTGCAGCAATTTCTCTTATCTGATATGGTAAGTAATGGGGCTTAATTTATAGCTCCCTAAGAGTTTGACGAACGGGTCCGTGAACGCGATTCCAGATATATTTACCTCTGAATAAACTGCCTTTATTACACCATATCCACATCCAGTAAACTTGTGATTATCAACACTAACCTCATCGTTGTGGCGGCGGACAGCTAGCCTATATCCCTCGTCATCCAGTTGAGTGAGTGGCAATGTCTTTTTTCGTTCGTACCAATTTTTGGAAAATCCTCGGGTGTAGGACTTTCCGCCTTTAGTAGAAACCTGTTGAATTATTAAATTTGGTCTGGGAGGTCCTAATTGTTTCGTTGCCAATTTATCTTCATTTGTTCGCCGACAAAAAGGAACTTCTTTCAAACAATCCACTCTTTTCTCAGTTACGTTCATGGTTACGTAACGTATGACGAAAGCGTAGAGTGCAAGCCCACAGACACCCATTGAGATTGTATTGAAGGCTCTGAAATTTGAAAAAAATAGATTTTACATGGGAGTCTATGACAGAAGTTCTGGGCGATTTTCAATCTGACTGAAATCGCCCCAAAAGGGGGTGGAGCCATTTGAAGCACGACTTTAGCCTGATTCGACATTTAGTGGCAGTGTGGCACTGTGGCAGATCAGACGTATAGATTACAACACTGATAACTACTGTTGCCGTGATATAATTGATTAGAAAAAAAATCCCTTCCTTTTCCCGTTTGGCAGTGCGTCGCCCATATCGCCCTATTGAACAGGCCGTCCCTGGCCTTTACTGTGCTTCTTTCTACCGGCCGAAGAAGTACAGCAGCATAACTGATTTTAGGAATGACTTCAGTAAACCCCTTGTGATTGGGTTTCTCCTGGGAGGAGTAGCTGTACTGAGGTTACCTGGGAAAGTCTGTGTTGTTATTGGGGACTGGATCTCAATGGCTACACCTAGTCTGTTCCCCTCAGGAATGGGGTCTCCAACTATGGTGCGTAACGATACAATGGAGGAGGGGGTGAGCTTTCTCCCATACCTCGACTTTCCCCAACCAATTGCTTTCTCTAGGGCCTGTAAATCAACCGAGGTCAATTGGTCCAAAATAACAGAGATGACATAGTCATAATGCTCCCCTAAAATGTCCATATTTGTTTGCATCCATTTTTCAGTGTTCTGTTTTACCTTTTCTGCGGTCTCCAATCTAGGTGAAGATGGTTTAATAAAAGTTGAAAGTTTAGACACCTGTCTGCTCATGCCAATTGGGAACGACTTGGAAGCTATAGCCTTATGCACAATCTCTGAATGATGGATAGCCATCATTAGAAGTAGAAGTTTAAAATATTTTTTTGCTAATTTCTGCCCTGTTGAATCAGCTGGTGTCCTATTCTGCTGTGTTTTGTTTACTGGTATCCTATTGTTACTATGTTGTCTATTTAAAAACTCACCCTGGTATGGGAGGTCTGCCAGCACCCTGAAGCGGTTGTTCCATGCCATTTAATACCCTCAAAAGATTATAGGATATATTGTCCTTCTAGAGTACCTACTCAGGGGATAGGGGGGGGAAAAAGGGTGGGGCAGGTAGCTTAGTGGTTAAGAGCGTTGTGCCAGTAACTGTAAAGGTCGCTGGTTCTAATCCCCGAGCCGACTAGGTGAAAAATCTGTCGATGTGCCCTTGAGCAAGGCACTTAACCCTAATTTCTCCTGTAAGTCGCTCTGGATAAGAGCGTCTGCTAAATGACTAAAATGTAAAAAAAAAATGTTAACACAACTACATTCTATATCTAAGGAATTCAATGTCAAAATGAATTTAGAAAAACAATTAAAGCAAACACAAAAGGGCTAGATAAACTCACAAAGTTAAAAGCCTGAAAGGTTTTTCAGGTTCCTCTCAGTCCAACTAATTGCAAGATAGTGTTTTTTCCTTTTTTCCCAAAAAAGAATTTGGTACACTAATGCTTGGGAGTACTCACCAACTAAAAACTTCAAAAAGTTAACTGGTTGTTGTTGGACCTCTTGCAAAAAGGTTCCTTTGTTATGAGAGCTGTATTTCCAGAGAGAGGATGATTAAAAAGAAGGATTCTGAGTCCCCAGGTTAAAAAAACATTGTTCATTTAAAAGTAGCCCAAGAAGGGTAAGGGAGTTCCTGACGTTTCGCCTGGTTTAGGCTTCTTCAGAGGGATTAAGGTTAAGGTTAGGGTTAGAGTTAGAGTTAGGATTAAGGTTAAGGTTAGGGTTAGAGTTAGGATTAAGGTTAAGGTTAAGGTTAGGGTTAGAGTTAGGATTAAGGTTAAGGTTAAGGTTAGGGTTAGGGTTAGAGTTAGGATTAAGGTTAAGGTTAAGGTTAAGGTTAAGGTTAGGGTTAGGGTTATGATTTGGGTTAGGGTTAAGGTTAGAGAAAGTAATAGGTTAAACACATTTTTTAACCATAATTGAACGCTGCAATAAAACAATAATTGCTTTAAAGGGACATTGGTAGTATCATTCATATTTAGGGTTGAGGTTACAACACTGTGTGACATTATCTACCATGATGGGTTTGCCCCATATTCATTTCCACAACTTGAAATACCTCCCCGGTACCGTGCAATATGTCATCTTTATTGTGCAGTATTTGACTTATTTACTTTGCAATATGATACCCAGCTACACAACTGATTCAGCATATGGTATATTTAGGTTGGAGTTTTGTATGAGAGAAACATCATTCAAGCTTTAACAGAAACATTTTTACATAACACATAGTGGTCCAATAATAGGAAATGGACACTTACTTTGTCAATAGTCCTATAAAACATAGTAGTATTGATGTAACCTATGCTTCGCCATGTGCCTTATAGTGTGAGACAGGACCCAGAGGATATCACTTAAAAGTATTCATTAAAACGCTTGTTTCCAAAGTGGTCCTAGACGGTAAAAAACAATAACACATATAATGATTAAAAGGTAAGACAAAATTACAAACAACCATAAATACATTCATTTATATTGACATCCTTAAAAATCAACCGTATTAATTTTGACCTTAAAAAACAATCTATTCATTGCACATCCTACCTTATGGTGTGAGACGTGGTAAGACAACAGCACCAACACACTTGTTTGTTTTTTCTATTTATTTTGCATGAGAGGCCTTTGTTCTCCATCTTGAACACATTCTTCTCGAAATATTTCCACTGACCATAGTTACGATTCCTCTGTGTATACAGTACCAGTCAAAAGTTTGGACACACCTACTCATTCAAGGGTTTTTCTTTATTTTTACTATGTTCTACAAAATAAAATATACTTTGATTTGTTTAACACTTTAACACATTTTATTCCATATGAGTTATTTCATAGTTTTGATGTCTTCACTATTATTCTACAATGTAAAAAATAGTAAAAATAAAGAAAAACCCTTGAATGAGTAGTTGTGTCCAAACTTTTGACTGGTGCTGTATATATATACAGTGGGGGAAAAAAGTATTTAGTCAGCCACCAATTGTGCAAGTTCTCCCACTTAAAAAGATGAGAGAGGCCTGTAATTTTCATCATAGGTACACGTCAACTATGACAGCCAAAATGAGGGAAAGAAATCCAGAAAATCACATTGTAGGATTTTTTATGAATTTATTTGCAAATTATGGTGGAAAATAAGTATTTGGTCAATAACAAAAGTTTCTCAATACTTTGTTATATACCCTTTGTTGGCAATGACACAGGTCAAACGTTTTCTGTAAGTCTTCACAAGGTTTTCACACACTGTTGCTGGTATTTTGGCCCATTCCTCCATGCAGATCTCCTCTAGAGCAGTGATGTTTTGGGGCTGTCGCTGGGCAACACAGACTTTCAACTCCCTCCAAAGATTTTCTATGGGGTTGAGATCTGGAAACTGGCTAGGCCACTCCAGGACCTTTAAATGCTTCTTATGGAAGCCACTCCTTCGTTGCCCGGGCGGTGTGTTTGGGACCATTGTCATGCTGAAAGACCCAGCCACGTTTCATCTTCAATGCCCTTGCTGATGGAAGGAGGTTTTCACTCAAAATCTCACGATACATGGCCCCATTCATTCTTTCCTTTACACGGATCAGTCGTCCTGGTCCTTTTTGCAGAAAAACAGCCCCAAAGCATGATGTTTCCACCCCCATGCTTCACAGTAGGTATGTTGTTCTTTGGATGCAACTCAGCATTCTTTGTCCTCCAAACACGACGAGTTGAGTTTTTACCAAAAAGTTCTATTTTGGTTTCATCTGACCATATGACATTCTCCCAATCCTCTTCTGGATCATCCAAATGCACTCTAGCAAACTTCAGAAGGGCCTGGACATTTACTGGCTTAAGCAGGGGGGCACGTCTTGCACTGCAGGATTTGAGTCCCTGGCGCGTAGTGTGTTACTGATGGTAGCCTTTGTTACTTTGGTCCCAGCTCTCTGCAGGTCATTCACTAGGTCCCCCCGTGTGGTTCTGGGATTTTTGCTCACCGTTCTTGTGATCATTTTGACCCCACGGGGTGAGATCTTGCGTGGAGCCCCAGATCGAGGGAGATTATCAGTGGTCTTGTACGTCTTCCATTTCCTAATAATTGCTCCCACAGTTGATTTCTTCAAACCAAGCTGCTTACCTATTGCAGATTCAGTCTTCCCAGCCTGGTGCAGGTCTACAATTTTGTTTCTGGTGTCCTTTGACAGCTCTTTGGTCTTGGCCATGGTGGAGTTTGGAGTGTGACTGTTTGAGGTTGTGGACAGGTGTCTTTTATACTGATAACAAGTTCAAACAGGTGCTATTAATACAGGTAACGAGTGGAGGACAGAGGAGCCTCTTAAAGAAGAAGTTACAGGTCTGTGAGAGCCAGAAATCTTGCTTGTTTGTAGGTGACCAAATACTTATTTTCCACCATAATTTGCAAATAAATTCATTAAAAATCCTACAATGTGATTTTCTGGATTTTTTTTCTCAATTTGTCTGTCATAGTTGACGTGTACCTATGATGAAAATTACAGGCCTCTCTCATCTTTTTAAGTGGGAGAACTTGCACAATTGGTGGCTGACTTAAAAAACGTTTTTTCCCCCACTGTATTTATAATAGTGGAGGATTTAATTTTTTACCACACCAGTTACAAACATACGAACAGCTGCTTTGTTGTTGTTATGCTTTTTACCCCTTTTTCTCCCGTACAGACTCGGGAGAGGCGAAGGTTGAGTGCCATGCGTCCTCCGAAACATGACCCCGCCTTAACTCACTGTTCGCTTAACCGGAAGCCAGCCGCACCAATGTGTCGGAGGAAGCCAAAGTCACAAGGAGTCGCTTAAGCGCGATGGGACAAGGACATCCCAGCCGGCCAAACCCTCCCCTAACCCGGACGATGCTGGGCCAATTGTGCGCCGCCTCATAGGTCTCTGGGTCGCAGCCGGCTGCGACACCGCCTGGGATCGAACCCGGATCTGTAGTGAGGCCTCTAGCACTGCAATGCAGTGCCTTAGACAGCTGCGCCACTCGGGAGGCCACGAACAGCAACTTACAGACGCACAGAAACAACGACTACATCTGATCTGCCCAGACCTGCATGTTCACACTTCCATCACTACTACCTGCATTATTATTTGCCACTTGGCCTTAAATAATACAAATGTGTTTTTCTAGGTCGCCCATGCTATTTAAATATTTAAATAATAAATCATTCCAAAAAAAATGTCCTGTGTATTTTCAAGGACAGCATGTCATTGAAGTCATTTATATTATTGATTTACTGATTTAGTATTGGCTGTCCGAGCTATCATTGGTGGATCGGATGCTTGCATCTCACTGTTACTGTGCTTATATAATTCATAAAAACAATATATAGGACCCTGGAAGTCAGCTTAGTTCACGGCCAACAAATATAGCCTCCAATCTCAGTTTAGTAAGGCATCCTTTGGAGCCCCCTAAACCTCTTAGAGAGAGTCACCCTGTTCAAATCTAATCAAATCCAATTTAATTTGCCACATGCGCCTAATACAACAGGTGTAGACCTTACAGTGAAATGCATAATTACAAGCCCTCAACCAACAATCCAGTTTTAAGAAAAATTTATATTAAGTAAAGAAATAGATAAGTAAAAAAATATAAATACAAAATAATTAAAGAGCAGCAGTAAAATAAAATAACAGTACGGAGGCTATATACAGGGGGTACAGGTACAGAGTCAATGTGCGGGGGGTACCGGTTAGTCGAGGTAAATGAGGTAAAATGTACATGTGGGTAGAGTTAAAGGGACTATGCATAGATAATAAACAGAGAGTAGCAACAGCGTAAAAGAGGGGGTGGGGGAACAATGCAAATAGTCTGGGTAGCCATAATTAGCTGTTCAGAAGTCTTATGGCTTGGGGGTAGAAGCTGTTAAGAAGCCTTTTGGACCTAGACTTGGCACTCCGGTACCGCCTGCCATGCGGTAGCAGAGAGAACAGTCCATTACTAGGGTGGCTAGAGTCTTTGACTATTTTTAGGGCCTTCCTCTGACACCGCCTGGTATAGAGGTCCTGGATGGCAGGAAGCTTGGCCCCAGTGAGATACTGAGCCGTACGCACTACCCTCTGTCGTGCCTTGCGGTCGGAGGCCGAGCAGTTGTCATACCAGGCGGTGATGCAACCAGTCAGGATGCTCTCGATGGTGCAGCTGTATAACTTTTTGAGGATCTGAGGACCCATGCCAAATCTTTTCAGTCTCGTAAGGGGGAATAGTCTTGGTGTGTTTGGACCATGATAGTTTGTTGGTGATGTGGACACCAAGGAACTTGAAGCTCTCAACCTGTTCCACTATAGCCCCGTCGATGAGAATGGGGGCGTGCTCAGTCGTCTTTTTTTTTCCTGTAGTCCACAATCATCTCCTTTGTCTTGATCACGTTGAGGGAGAGGTTTTTATCCTGGCATCACACGGCCAGGTCTCTGACTTCCGTCCTATAGGGTTTCTCATCGTTGTCGGTGATCAGGCCTACCACTGTTTTGTCATCTGCAAACGTAATGATAGTGTTGGAGTTGTGCCTGGCCATGCAGTCATGGGTGAACAAGGAGTACAGGAGGGGACTGAGCACGCACCCCTGAGGGGCCCCCGTGTTGAGGATCAGCATGCAGATGTGTTGTTAACTAGCCTTGCCACCTTGGGGCGGCCCGTCGGGAAGTCCAGGATCCAGTTGCAGTGGGAGGTGTTTAGTCACAGGGTCCTTAGCTTAGTGATGAGCTTTGAGGGCACTATGGTCTTGAACGCTGAGCTGTAGTCAATGAATAGCATTGTCCAGGTGGAAAAGGGCAGTGTGGAGTGCAATAGAGATTGCATCATCTGTGGATCTGTTGGGGCGGTATGCAAATTGGAGTGGTTCTAGGGTTTCTGGGATAAGGGTGTTGATGTGAGCCATGACCAGTCTTTTAAAGCACTTCATGGCTACAGACGTGAGTGCTACGGGTCGGTAGTCATTTAGGCAGGTTATCTTAGGGTTCTTGGGCACAGGGACTATGGTGGTCTGCTTGAAACATGTTGGTATTACATACTCAGTCTGGGACATGTTGAAAATGTCAGTGAAGACACTTGCCAGTTGGTCAGCCCATGCTCGGAGTATGTGTCCTGGTAATCCGTCTGGCCCTGCGGCCTTGTGAATGTTGACCTGCTTAAAAGTCTTACTCACATCGGCTATGGAGAGTGTGATCACATAGTCATCCGGAACAGCTGATGCTCTCATGCATGCTTCAGTATTGCTGCCTCGAAGCGAGCATATAAGTGATCTATCTCGTCTGGTAGGCTTGTGTCACTGGCAGCTCGTGGCTGTGCTTCCCTTTGTAGTCTGTAATAGTTTGCAAGCCCTGCCACATCCGACGAGCGTCGGAGCAGGTGTAGTACGATTCAATCTTAGTCCTGTATTGACTCTTTGCCTGTTTGATGGTTCGTCGGAGGGCATAGCAGGATTTCTTATAAGCGTCCGGGTTAGAGTCCCGCTCCTTGAAAGCGGCAGCTCTACCCTTTAGCTCAGTGCAGATGTTGCCTGTAATCCATGGCTTCTGGTTGGTGTATGTACGTACTGTCACTCTGGGGACAACGTCATTGATGCACTTATTGATGAAGCCAGTGACTGATGTGGTGTACTCCTTAATGCCATCGGAAGAATCCCGGAACATATTCCAGTCTGTGCTAGCAAAACAGTCATGTAGCTTAGCATCTGCGTCATCTGACCACTTCCTTATTAACCGAGTCACTGGTGCTTCCTTCTTTAATTTTTGCTTATAAGCAGGAATCAGGAGGATAGAATTATGGTCAGATTTGCCAAATGGAGGGCGAGGGAGAGCTTTGTACGTGTCTCTGTGTGTGGAGTAAAGCTGGTCTAGAGTTTATTTTCCTTTGGTTTCATAATTAACATGCTGGTAGAAATTAGGTAGAAAATATTTTAATTTTCCCTGCATTAAAGTCCCCGGTCACTAGGAGCGCTGCCTCTGGATGAGCGTTTTCCGGTTTGCTTATGGCCTTATACGGCTCATTGAGTGGAGTCTTAGTGCCAGCATCGGTTTTTGGTGGTAAATACAGTTGAAGTCGGAGGTTTACATACAGACAAATACATTGAAACTCTGTTTTTCACAATTCCTGACATTTAATCCTAGTAAAACATCCCTGTCTTAGGTCAGTTAGGATCACCACTTTATTTTAAGAATGTGAAATGTCAGAATAATAGTAGAGAGAATGATTTATTTCAGCTTTTATTTCTTTCATCACATTCCTAGTGGGTCAGAAGTTTAAACACACTCAATTTAAACACACTCCCGAGTGGCGCAGTGGTCTAAGGCACTGCATCGCAGTGCTAGCTGTGCCACTAGAGATCCTGGTTCGAATCAAGGCTCTGTCGTAGCCGGCCGCGACCGGGAGACCCATGGGGCGGCGCACAATTGGCCCAGCGTCGTCCAGGGTAGGGGAGGGAATGGCCGGCAGGGGATGTAGCTCAGTTGGTAGAGCATGGCGTTTGCAACGCCAGGGTTGTTGGTTCGATAAAATAATGTATGTGCTAACTGTAAGTCGCTCTGGATAAGAGCGTCTGCTAAATGACTAAAATGTAAATGTAAATGTAATTAGTATTTGGTAGCATTGCCTATAAAAATGGTTTAACTTGGGTCAAACATTTCGGGTAGCCTTCCACAAGCTTCCCACAATAAGTTGGGTGAATTTTAACCCATTCCTCCTGACAGAGCTGGTGTAACTGGGTCAGATTTGTAGGCCTCCTTGTTCGCACACGCTTTTTCAGTTCTGCCCACAAATTGTCTATAGGATTGAGGTCAGGACTTTGTGATGGCCACTCCAATAGCTTGACTTTGTTGTCCTTAAGCTATTTTGCCACAACTTTGGAAGTATGCTTGGGGCCATTGTCCATTTGGAAGACCCATTTGCGACCAAGCTTTAACTTCCTGACTGATGTCTTGAGATGTTGCTTCAATATATCCACATAATTTTCCTTCCTCATGATGCCATCTATTTTGTGAAGTGCACCAGTCCCTCCTGCAGCAAAGCACCCCCAAAGCATGACGCTCCCACCCCCGTGCTTCACGGTTGAGATGGTGTCCTTCGGCTTGCAAGCACACCCCCTTTTTTCTCCAAACATAACGATGGTCAAACAGTTCTATTTTTGTTTCATCAGACCAGAGGACATTTCTCCAAAAAGTACGATCTTTGTCCCCATGTGCAGTTGCAAACCGTAGTCTGGCTTTTTTATGGCGGTTTTGGAGCCGTGGATTCTTCCTTGCTGAGCGGCCTTTCAGGTTTGTCGATATAGGACTTGTTTTACTGTGGATATAGATACTTTTGTACCTGTTTCCTCCAGCATCTTCACAAGGTCCTTTGCTGTTGTTCTGGGATTGATTTGCACTTTTCGCACCAAAGTACAGTGAGGGAAAAAAGTATTTGATCCCCTGCGGATTTTGCCCACTGACAAAGAAATGATCAGTCTATAATTTTAATGGTAGGTTTATTTGAACAGTGAGAGACAGAATAACAAACAAAAAATCCAGAAAAACGCATGTCAAAAATTTTATAAATTGATTTGCATTTTAATGAGGGAAATAATTATTTGACCCCCTCTCAATCAGAAAGATTTCTGGCTCCCAGGTGTCTTTTATACAGGTAATGAGCTGAGATTAGGAGCACACTCTTCTGTGGACACCTGTCCACAGAAGCAATCAATCAATCAGATTCCAAACTCTCCACCATGGCCAAGACCAAAGAGCTCTCCAAGGATGTCAGGGACAAGATTGTAGACCTACACAAGGCTGGAATGGGCTACAAGACCATCGCCAAGCAGCTTGGTGAGAAGGTGACAACAGTTGGTGCGATTATTCGCAAATGGAAGAAACACAAAAGAACTGTCAATCTCCCTCTGCCTGGGGCTCCATGCAAGATCTCACCTCGTGGAGTTGCAATGATCATGAGAACGGTGAGGAATCAACCCAGAACTACACGGGAGGATCTTGTCAATGATCTCAAGGCAGCTGGGACCATAGTCACCAAGAAAACAATTGGTAACACACTACGCCGTGAAGGACTGAAATCCTGCAGCGCCCGCAAGGTCCCCCTGCTCAAGAAAGCACATATACAGGGCCATCTGAAGTTTGCCAATGAACATCTGAATGATTCAGAGGAGAACTGGGTGAAAGTGTTGTGGTCAGATGAGACCAAAATGGAGCTCTTTGGCATCAACTCAACTCGCCATGTTTGGAGGAGGAGGAATGCTGCCTGTGATCCCAAGATCAAACATGAAGGTGGAAACATCATGCTTTGGGGGTGTTTTTCTGCTAAGGGGACAGGACAACTTCACCGCATCAAAGGGACAATGGACGGGGCCATGTACCGTCAAACCTTGGGTGAGAACCTCCTTCCCTCAGCCAGGGCATTGAAAATGGGTTGTGGATGGGTATTCCAGCATGACAATGACCCAAAACACATGGCCAAGGCAACAAAGGAGTGGCTCAAGAAGAAGCGCATTAAGGTCCTGGAGTGGCCTAGCCAGTCTCCAGACCTTAATCCCATAGAAAATCTTTGGAGGGAGCTGAAGGTTCGAGTTGCCAAACGTCAGGCTCGAAACCTTAATGACTTGGGGAGATCTGCAAAGAGGAGTGGGACAAAATCCCTCCTGAGATGTGTGCAAACCTGGTGGCCAACTACAAGAAACGTCTGACCTCTGTGATTTCCAACAAGGGTTTTGCCACCAAGTACTAAGTCATGTTTTGCAGAGGGGTCAAATACTTATTTCCTTCATTAAAATGCAAATCAATTTATAACATTTTTGACATGCGTTTTTCTGGATTTTGTTGTTGTTATTCTGTCTCTCACTGTTCAAATAAACCTACCATTAAAATTAGACTGATCATTTCTTTGTTGGTGGGCAAACGTAGAAAATCAGCAGGGGATCAAATACTTTTTTCCCTCACTGTACGTTCATCTCTAGGAGACAGAATGCGTCTCCTTCCAATCCCCCATATGTTTTTTTCTTTCTCGCAAATATATATATATATATATATTAGGGCTGTCAAATGATTAAAATTTTTAATCAAATTAATCAGAATTTTCAGTGGATTAATCATGATTAATCACTATTTGCAATTACACCTGAATCCTAACCATTTTTTTTCTGAAATGCATACGATGTCCCACTCACGTGCAACAGACAGGAACTGTTCTTTACAAGCCTCCGCAAAATGACGCTCCTCAGTTTTTAATATAGTCAGCGCAAGACTTCAGTTCCCACGTGTCACTGATTAAATGTGCAGTTACTCCGAGGTAATTGTTGTTACTCACTGATGTCCAATGGTCTCCTGTCAGGGCGATATGATTTACTTGAGCCAAGACCTCTTTCCTTTTTCGTTTTCATAGAGCTCGTGGATTTTCTTCATAACTGTGGCTCTTGACGGTGGCTTATAGAATGAGTCTTGAGACGCCACTTGCAAAACATCAAGGAAACCTGAGTCTTCTACAATGCTAATGGGTCTACAATCCTTTGCAATCCATTTTGCTATTGTGTTGGTCAAATTATCTGAGGTTGATTTTGTTAATTGCCTGCAAACATTCAGCGTGGTCTGGCGCAAACCACTTGCTGAATCTGACGGCCCAGCAAACGCATGTTTGGCGTTGACATGGTACTTCAAGCTTGAACAGCTCCGGTGAAATTGAAACTCCTCCTTACAAATCTTGCAAATAACCTTGTACTTGTTAACTGTACCATCATCATTCTTTTTATATTTGTATCCGTCAATAGGCTCACCTTGCTCCATCTCGCCTCTAGCTCCCAACCACTTTCCTGACCTGAATAATTTGTCACACTGCGCATGCGTGAAATGCGTTAAAAAAATTGACGTAATTAACAGCAAACAACTAATTAACGTCGTTAACGCGCTATTTTTGACAGCCCTAATATATATATACTGTATATATGTAATATAACAAATGCTGAAAATGTAGATCTTAAGAAGAATACCTTTCATTTGCTGTACCCAACCCCTCCGATATACACACAGTGGCGTAGCAGTTTCACGGGCCTCCACAAGGTCAGTGACGGAGTTGACAAGCCACTGACGGAGTTGACAACAGATACTCAAAACAGATATATTCCTGCCTCTGAAAATACAATTTTAATACAAACATTTCCCCAATAAAAACAGCCCTTCCATCAAATCCTTCAGCGCTCTAACGGAGGTAACGTTAGACAAAAATCTGACGGAGTTAATGTTTTACGGAGTTTACAAAAATGGCATTTTCTTCTTCATTCAAGTGGTATACACAGTAGCAATTTAGTTTTTCCTCAGTTGCTTTATGACTCTAAAAACCTAATTAAATGTAACCTATTTGAACCAAAACTAATATTCTATCTCAATCTATCAGGCAGATGGAGTTGAAAGTTTACGGTTGTGACCATGGTGATTCCAATATTGTTTGTTTAATTATATCAAAAGTAGAGAACTTTACCCACCATGAGTGGTCTTGTTGCACTAAATGTAATGAGGACATGAAGAAGGAGTCCTTATGATATAGCTGACCCTGCTCATTCCTGATTCATTTAGGATTTTAGACAAATCTGACGAAGTTGAACAAATCTCCGGACACGTCTTTTAGGAATCACAGTTTGAGATAAATATTATTTAAAGTCACAGAGGGCTAATACAAGAAATGACATAAGATACTTAACTCAGTTAATATCATTATTGCCCGTTTTTAGAACTTTAAACACATTTTGGGAGAGTTTAAAATTGGGATCATTTGTTTCTGACAAGGGCATTTCCAGGGAAATGAATAATTTTGAAAGTATTTTGAAAATTCCAGAAAATATATTTTCCCTTATAAAATGCCCCTGAATGTAAAATGTTTGTTCAAATAATGCAACAAAATCCTTTTTTTTTTTTTTGTCATTCTAAACATTTATTTGATGGCTTATGACTTGTTCATATGCTATCTGGGGGGCTTGAACTCCGGGAGGACCCCAACCAAAAAAAAAAAAAAAAAAAAGTTTGTGGGGGGATGGAACTATACATTTCCGGGTGGGTGTTCCATTGCAAGTGGATGAGGTCATGAGACATAATGTAGACTGGGTGGAAAGTGCTACATGCAATAGGTTAATATCACAGATACAGAGAAGTGTATTTCTGTTTTGTCTCACCTCATTCAGCCATAAGTGGAGCAAAATTGTATATGTCACGTGATTTAGATATTGGCCAACTATCAAATACCCATCTTGGATAATGAGGGGGAAGGAAGCATAACTAAGAACTGTTGATAGCTCCACATGTTACGTTAAAGTACTGAACAAGACAAGACACAAAGCTAGGCGACAATTTCCCAAAATATTAAAAGGGTTCATGGCAGCAAGTCACATGCTCACAAAACTCCCAGTGTCGTGTGATTTGGGTTGAAAAGTCACCATCCCCTTTGAAAGGGCTTTCCTTTAGTGGTCCGCTGTCCTCAAGAGGGCGTGTTGTTGTTTATGAAGGGAGAAGGCTGAAAATAGCTGATGACATCAAAGGCCAGTTATCAATATGTTATCAATATGTTATCAATAAGTTATCAATATGTGATATGGAATGATAATGATCATTGCACAGGTCACAGATTTCTAAAAGATAAATGGTACACAAACACTGCGTGTAGCTCCTTTCCAATGATCAAGATAAGATAGATCAGATATTGAACTCCGAAAGGTCAGAACCACATTATGCTACAAAGGGCCATTTTCTGTTCAAATAGCTTTAGAGAAGAACGAAGTTAAGTTTCATGTGACACATGTAGTCACAGTTTGTATAACTGCTATCAAAGACAGAGCCTGCTGTGTGTGGATCGACGCACCGTTATGCACTAACCTACTCCACTGGATATGTCTACCACGGGATGGAGATGATGCGATTATGTAAATTATTAGAAGTGTAATTTCATTTGATTCTTATTAATTTTGTTTACTTCAAAACATAGCCTACACACAATTACTGATCGCCAGCACCTCTAACTGAACCCATCACAGTCGCATTTAATTATTCCCACTGGGCACAGACGTCAATTCAACGTCTATTCCACATTGGTTCAACGTTATTTCGTAGAAATGACGTGGAAACAACGTTGATTCAACCAGTGTGTGCCCAGTGGGTTATGAGATATATTTATTGATAGCCTAATCTTGATAGTTTGATCAATGTGCTTAAGGAGAAAGGACAACGTAGGGCCTTATTGGGTAGAATCCTAACCTACGAGTGCATATCTACCTCCTACTTTCCTGCAAATCTTAGCCCTATAGGTTTACATATATTTTAGGGATTTTTGTGTCATTTTAAAATGTGAAAATTCAAGATTCATGTTATTGAAAGACTATTGTGACTAACCCAAAATGCAGCAACCTTTTCAAAGTATGATTAAAACCTTCTCAAAGTATGATTTATTAAGATTGGCTTTGCAGCAGGGGTTGGAACCAACATTATTTCCTAATCGTTTCGTTCTGAACAAAACCACAATGTGTGTCGTTCCGTTCCACTGTTCGGACCAGCAAAATAAAGTTCAGAAATG
The DNA here is from genome assembly GCF_020615455.1 of Coregonus clupeaformis. Lineage (NCBI taxonomy): Eukaryota > Metazoa > Chordata > Actinopteri > Salmoniformes > Salmonidae > Coregonus > Coregonus clupeaformis. The sequence continues at coordinate 6,493,833 of NC_059212.1, read as the reverse complement.
ATTCTAACCCAAAAGAAGTACCGGTTTATATCGTTCCTTTCTGTTCTTTTTTTAACCTGTAAAAAACGGTTGATTTCACATTTAGCTAATTCAATTACGTCACCAATCAGTGCGGATAGAGCAGGCAAGCTAGTTGTTTACATGTGTGATGGACAGACAAGTATTGCGCAAGATGAGAATGAAATCTAGCGGGTGGGAAGAGAGCGAGAGAGGGTTGAGGAGAAGACTTGAAGCTGCTTGGCATATTGTTATGAAATGTATTATGTGAATTAAGTCCACAAAATTATACTTAGGAGGGGCGGTTTCTATGGAGGAACTTTGAATGTCCTTTGAGCTAGCAAGCTTGTGTGTGCGCAGAGTGTCACCAGAACTAAAAAAACATCTTATCTTTTGGTAGTTAATAAATCCAAGTGAAACGTGATAACTAGGACTATGGTATCCTTAACTAGCATTGAACAAGTTCATCCATTATTCTCTAGCTACACTGAACAAAAATATAAACGCAACATTCAACAATTTCAAGATTTTACAGTTCATATAAGGAAATCAGTCAATTGAAATAAATAAATTAGGCCCTATTCTATGGATTTCACATGACTGGGAAGGACACATCTCCTTCTCATAGAGTTGATCAGGCTGTTGACTGTGGCCTGTGGAATGTTGTCCCACTCCTTTTCAATGGCTGTGCTAAGTTGCTGGATATTGGCGGGAACTGGAACTCGCTGTTGTACACGTGGATCCAGAGCATCCCAAATATGCTCAATGGGTGACATGTCTGGTGAGTATGCAGGCCATGGAAGAACTGGTGTGATGTGGAGGTCCTGGGCTTGTGTGGTTACACGTCTGCGGTTGTGAGGCAGGTTGGACGTACTGTTAAATTCTCTAAAACGACTTTGGAGGCAGCTTACCATAGAGAAACGAACATTAAATTATCTGGCAACAGCTCTGGTGGACATTGCTGCAGTCAGCATGCCAATTGCACGCTCCCTCAAAACTTGAGACATCTGTGGCATTGTGCTCTGTGCCGAAACTACACATTTTAGAGTGGCCTTTTATTGTCCCCAGTATAAGGTGCACCTTTGCAATGATCATGCTGTTTAATCAGCTTCTTGATATGCCACACCTGTCAGGTGGATGGATTATCTTGGCAAAGGAGAAATGCTCACTAACAGGGATCTAAACAAATTTGTGGACAACATTTTAGAGAAATAAGCTTTTTGTGTGTATGGAACATTTCTGGGATCTTTTATTTCAGCTCATGAAATATGGGACCAACACTTTACATGTTGCATTTCTATTTTTGTTCAGTATAATAAAAAATATTTCTCACTATCTTCTGAATCAAGCTTGTAACATCAGTACAGTAGCCTATGCTTCAGAGGGGGAGGGGCAGGCAGCCTAAACACGAACACACCATGGGAAAGATTTTCAGTTTGCAGGCAGGCACTGGAATACGTTTCTTAGTGACAGAGGGAGGGCTTTGTAGAATGTAAAATAACCTTATTAACCGGTTCAGTGCAAAATAACGGTTCTGTTCCAGAATAGCATGGATCACTTTCGTTCTCGGTTCTGTTTCTGTTCATTGAGCATTTTTGTTATTTTCCGGTTTTCGGTTCTGTTCTCTGAAACGGTTCCATCCCCTGCTTTGCAGAGAATTCAGCCGCACATGGTACTCTGTAGCTCAATTGGTAGAGCATGGCGCTTGTAACGCCAGGGTAGTGGGTTCGATCCCCGGGACCACCCATACGTATAAATGTATGCACACATGACTGTAAGTCGCTTTGGATAAAAGCGTCTGCTAAATGGCATATTATTATTATTATAATAACTGGCGCCAAAAGGTGCTGTATACTGCATGCCAAAATGGTCCTTGAAATTATTGTATCGTCTAGCCTGGCTGTTTGCTGTTTGGACTAACATTTGCAGACTGACTATGCATATTATTTGTAGGCCTATTGTAATTTAGTGGGAGAGTGTCAATTAGTGGCTTGTGCGTAATTACGCACGCGCAGGAGTTTGATGGTTAACTGCAATGCGGTGGATATATATAATTGCCTAATTCATATCATTATTAAATAGCATGAACTCACTTTGAACAAACAAAAAAATATCCCGTAGCCTTCTCCTCTCACTTCATTAATAATCTTTAACACCGGACGATGTGAACTCTAAACTAATAGTTACAAAAAAAGTTAACAATTATAATGTAGGTTACTAAATCAAAATTGTGAATCGTTTTTCTATTAGGATTTTCAGAAGAGCTTGTATCACCGTTTTCCCCCAAGAGTTACTCCGTTATTGCGCGCTAGCACTTAGACACTTCAAAACTAAATGTTACCAAATTATACATAATAGACATCTTGAAACTTGAATAGGCCTAGGCCTATGTGTTATTGAACGTTTAAAAATAACGTTCCCTTGTTCAGCCTATGAATAAATATTGTCAAGTGCCATTTATTTGAATTAAGCATGCTAGAGAATTTACCCAATGCTTGATAATGAAATGTATAAGCAGACTCAATAAAAGCAAAACAATCAAACATCAGCGCGTGTAGTGGTTTCATCTTGTGCAAGGCTGAAAGCTCTACCAGGCAACATCCCCCTGACGCTGGGTATCGGAAGAAATTGGTCTGTGATGTTTTGGAAAAACAGATTACGTTTTTGGTCAATCCTTGCATGTGCATACCCGGTTAGGTGTATTGGTCGAGAAAGACAGGCATATAGGCTACTTATGAGGAGGAGGAGGCAGAATTAAATCACTGTCGCACACAGTCATTTAGTTTTCTGCCTCACACACACACACACACACACACACATCTCGCTCTCTGCCTCTCCTATCATCAGTAGCCTAAATTAATAGAAGGTAATCCCCGCCATGTGAGGAGTCGGCCACGGTTTGGAGGCGGGGTGTTTTTCATTCAAATCCACTGCCGGTGCTATAAAAAGGGAAGTTACAAGTAGAGTGCAACTTCAGCATAGGATCGTAGCGCAAGAGGAACGCAGTCTGACTGAAGTTTTAGAAGCTATAGCCTAAAGATATTAGCCGGTCTGCGATTATTAGTCGGCATGAATTCTGTCAAGGCTATGAAAAATGCAATTGTCTGTCTTATTTTACTGCCTCGCTTCTTCTTGGCAGCGATAATGCTGTGGTTTCTCGATTTTCAGTGCGTAAGGAAGAGGGTCTTCACCAAAATGAAGGAACAAGAAGGAAATATTGTCGATCCCCCATTATGTATTTCCGAGTCTAATCGAATGTTCAGCTGGGAGTCAATCAAAGCCGTTTGGCATGGCCATAAACTGGATTTCTTAAAATCGGCGCACCTTGGATATGTAGCGCCCAACACTGAAGTTGTGCAGCTCTGCGACCAGAGATGCAGCCGGATTCTTGACTATGCCAAAGACAAGAGACCGCTCATTCTAAACTTTGGCAGCTGCACCTGACCACCGTTCATGACACGCTTGAAGGCGTTCCAGCGTGTTGTGCAGCAATACGCTGATATCTCAGACTCTGTCGTTGTGTATATAGAGGAGGCGCACCCGTCGGACGGATGGATGAGCACTGACGCTCCCTACCAAATTCCCAAACACCGCTGTCTCGAGGACAGACTCAGTGCGGCTCAAATAATGAACCGTGAGGTCCCTGGGTGCCTTGTTGTCGCAGACAGCATGGAGAACTCGTCCAACGCCGCATATGGAGCATATTTCGATAGACTTTACATACTTCAAGACGGAAAGATTGTCTACCAAGGATGTAGAGGACCGGAGGGATACCGCATCTCTGAGCTGAGGGACTGGCTTGATCAATACAGACAAAGTGTTGGAAATTCAAGAAATGTCGTTATTCATGTCTAGAGTTGTATCACATTTTAGGCGTCAGCATTAAATAAGTTATGTCTCACAGACCTGCTATACATTTCATACACTGCAACTTTTCAAGAGTAGCAGTGTATATAACGTGTCACAGGGACACACAAGCATTTTCACTTGTGTTGTTTACTAGTGATGTATGTGTAGACCTATCCCAATGGTTGCAGAATAGCCTGTTTTAGTTATAGTTATTATGTTGACCCTGGACATCTCAACATATTACGTCAGACGATCACCTGCAAGGGTTTATTTGTCAATACCAGTTGTTCTGTGTTCCGATATGTCATGTTCTCTTTATCCTTATGGTGCGAATGTTTGTGTGAGAGTGTGAGTAAAGTGGGGTTTGCCATGACCAATTTATTGCCAGTATTTTTGTGAAGTTCGGTTTTTAAAAGGTACCTCACCAGAAAACCGATACTGATGTTTTAATGCTGAAGATAATGATTGTGTGCAATATCTTTTTACTTATATTTTTGTTTTGTAAATATGGTTAACTTTTTATGGAGATACTTTTATAATAAAATGTTTTATTCTTTACTCTGGAAAATAACTATTTAAAACATTTCGCTCATTGCTGAAGGTGAATTAATTTAGGATGATGTGTAGCGTAGTCATTTAGCATGATTGATCTGTATGGAATAACTTTAGTTAACTAACGTCACATTTAAAATTATAGTAAGGTAATTACCGAGTAGATAGCATATAGCCTCTAGCAACAGACTTCCTCCCCTGTGCGCAATAGACTATGGAAAACGCGGTTACTTGGTAAACCACATATTTATTTGATGAAAACATTAAGAGCACCTTCCTAATATTGAGTTACCCTCAGAACAGCCTCAATTCGTCGGGGCATAGACTCTACAAGTTGCCGAAAGCGTTCCACAGGGATCCTGGCCCATGTTGACTCCAGTGTTTCCCACAGTTGTCAAGTTAGTTGGTTGTCCTTTGGGTGGTGGACCATTCTTGGTACACACGGGAAACTGTTGAGCGTGAAAAACCCAGCAGCATTGCAGTTCTTGACACAAACCGGTGCGCCTGGCACCTACTGCCATACCCCCTTCAAAGGCACTTAAATATTTTGTCTTGCCCATTCACCCTCTGAATGGCACACATACACAAGCCATGTCTCAATTGTATCAAAGCTTAAAAATCTCCTCCTCTTTGTCTACACTGAATTGAAGTGGATTTAACAAGTGGCATTAAAAAGGGATCATAGCTTTCAGCTGGATTCACCTGGTCAGTCAATTTCATGGAAAGAGAAGGTGTTCATAATGTTTTGTACAACCTGTGCATGCTGTTTTTTATAAACTTCACAGTCAGAAACTCAAACTATTGGCATCAGAGTGAATATCAATATTCTGTGCTTTACTCTCTCATGCTCTCTCTCTCTCTCAGAAACTATTCATTGATATCAGAGAGCATATCAACATTTAACTTCATTCTAAAAAGTATGCTGTTTGCTCCCAAGTCATATGAACAAATTTACACTGAAGCTGATGATCAAATCTGTTCAATTATCTCAAATATCAAATCAAAGTAGAGCCCATGCCCTGTGTTCAATTATCTATGTGTTCAATTATCTATGGCTTCATCTACACAAGCAGCCCAATTCTGATATTTCTTTCAACTAATTGTTCTTTTGACCAACGAGATCAGCTCTAAAAAAGATCTAATGTGATTGGTAAAAATACCAATGAGTAGAAATAAGATCATAATTGGGCTGCCTGTGTAAACGCACACTAAGTGTTCAATTATCTGTGTTCAATTGTCTATGTGTTCAATAATCTCAAATCAAAGTAAAGCCAACGCCCTATGGGTTCAATTATCTCAAATATCAAATCAAAGTAACAATATATATTAAAAATTTTATGGTGCTCCCACATGCACAGTTCAATTTTTTTACGGTTACACAAAGACTTCAGTACCCCTATTAGGCACAGTGTTCTGAGGACCGTGTTCTCATTAAAAGCCATTCAGATGATCACTTAGATAAAACAACGAGAGGAGAGCTTCTGTCTGATCGAACGTTCTGTGTGAAAAGGAATTTACTCAAAAGTATCCACTCTTAGAAAAAAAGGTGCTATTTAGAACCTAAAAAGGTTATTTGGCTGTCCCCATAGGAGAAACCTTTTGAAGAGCCCTTTTTGGTTCCATGTAAAACCCTTTCCAGAGAGGATTCTACTTGGAACCCAAAAGGGTTCTACCCGGAACCAAAAAAGGTTCTACCTGGAACCAAAAACGCTTATCCTATGGGGACAGCTAAAGAAACCTTTTGGAACACTTTTTTTCTAAGAGTGCATGTGTTCCTGCCTTGAGGAATCGTCATTTAGAATAAAGCGTTTTGACCGCACCTGAACAACTCTTGCGCTGCTGTGGTTACACACTGTTGCATTTACAACATCATTCAGCGGTCAGAAAGTTATGACCAACATGGTTGGTTCCACAGCATTTCAGTCTTCATACTTCATAAAAAAACGATCTGCTTTTCCCTGCTTTGTATCATAAAAATAAATAAAACAACACTGGCTCAATAAAACAGCTCTCTGCAACAGCTTCAGAGTCCTGCTACGCAGGGGCGTCATGCACACCAGAAATCTGAGGGGGCACAAAGAACGTGAGGATGGCCAGGGGGTGGTTGGAGAATTGTATATTGTTCAACCATCTGAAACAGCTTTTTCCTGCAATCCAGAGCCATAATCATTATGCTTAATTCTATGTAAAAAAAAAAAAAGATGTTTATTTTTCTGCATATCTAAGCATACCTCTTGAGCTGTCTGTATCCTCCTGACTTTTCTTAAATAAACCAAATATGCTTCTCTGCATCTCTGCTAAAATCTGGGTAAAATATTGAAAGGAATGGTGAGTCTTATTCAGTACATTTAGTTATTGCTTGCTTTTCTAACTGGGCTAGCTAAAGCCAACTTCATAAAATTGCTGGGTGGATAGTAGTATTACAGATAAACAACAACAACAACAACAAAAATACAAAATAAATAAAAAATAAAACAAAAATAAAAACAGGACAAATCTGAGGGGCCCCTGTGCACCTGTTGGCATGACACCTCTGATCCTATGCCATTACCAAGTGTGACCCTGTTTTATTGCCAGATATCATGTAATCAAACCATCATGTCCTAAGAAGAGGTTGCCTTTGTGAAAATAACATTTCTGAAGGTCATATTGTGAATACATTCTCTATGAATAATTCATAATATATGTAACACTCTGGCTCCAGGGACTCTGATTGTTGAGCCAGGGTTGTTATTTTCATTTAGAGGTGTCTTTTGTTTTGGTTTTGTATTCTAAGGTTTGCCTTTCTGTTGGTTGTATTTCTAGGTTTGTCTATGACTCCCAATCGGAGGTAACGAGTGTCAGCTGTCGGCTCGTTATCTCTGATTGGGAGCCATATTTATTCTGAATGTTTTCCTGTGGGTTTGGGGTTTTGTTTCCGTTACGGTGAGTGCACCGCGGAACTTCATGATCGTGGTTTATTGTTTTGTCGTGTTGCACTTTAATTAAATAAAGTCATCATGTTTATCGGTACACGCGCGCTGGCGTTGGTCTCATCCTTCAGACGATCGTGACAGAAAAACCCACCATACCAAGACCAAGCAGCGTGTACAGGAGCAAAGAGACTGGACATGGGTGGAGGCGCCCGGGCAAGGAGATGGAGAGGCTGGCGATGGCCCAGGTGGGCACATCGTGGTCCTGGGAGGACATGCTCGGAGGCAAGGGACCTTGGGGAAAGATCAAGGCCCTGGCGAGAGAGGAGCATCGGCGGTAGGGGTTTTTCGGCGGAAGGACGAGAGGCAAACCCCAAGAAATTTTTGGGGGGACATGTAGGCGGCTGGGCAGCAGGAGGCTGCCACAGGGAGAAAAGGAGAGAAGGCTAACGGAATACGGGAGCCTGCGTAGCGGAGAGGAAGGGAAGTGTTTGTGGCACGGCGTGAAAGACTGACGTGTGTTGCCAGTCCGGTCCGGCCCGTTCCTGATCTCGGTTGAGGCCAGTGGTGTGTGTTCCCGGTACGGACCGTGTGTTCTGCTCCCCGCACCATGGATACGGTGCGCTACGCCAGCCCGGCCCGGCCTGTTCCGCCACTCGCACCAGGGATACGGCGTGCGCCAGCCCAGCCCGGCCTGTTCCTGCTCCCGCACCATGGATACGGTGCGCCGCCCCAGGCCGGCCTGTTCCTGCTCCCCGCACCATGGATACGGTGCGCCCGCCCAGCCCGGCCTGTTCCGGCCACCCGCACCAGGGATACGGTGCGGCGTCGCCAGCCCAGCCCGGCCTGTTCCTGCTCCCCGCACCATGGATACGGTGCGCTCCGCCCGGTCTGCCCTGTTCCGGCTTCCCGTACTAGCCCTTATGTGCGTTCTCAGGGTCCAGCATGCCCTGTTGCTTCTCGCGCACTAGCCCTGTGATGCGTGTCCTCAGTCCGGTACCTCCAGTTCCGGCACCACGCAACAGGCCTACGAGTGCGTCCCCAGGGCCAAGCATGCCCTGTTGCTTCTCCCCGCACTAGCCCTGTGATGCGTGTCCTCAGCCCGGTACCTCCAGTTCCGGCACCACGCAACAGGCCTACGGTGCGTCCCCAGGGCCAAGCATGCCCTGTTGCTTCTCCCCGCCCTAGCCCTGTGATGCGTGTCCTCAGCCCGGTACCTCCAGTTCGCGGCACCACGCACACTCCTACGATGCGCCTCAGACGGCGAGAGTCTGCCGTCTGCCCAACAGGGCCTGAACTGTCTCGTCGGACGGCGCCTGAACTGCCCGTCTGCCCAACGGCGCCTGAACTGCCCGCCCCGAACGGGAAGCCTGAACTGCCCGTCTGCCCAAAGTCTGCAAAGAGCCGCCGTCTGCCACGAGCCATCAGAGCCGTCCGCCAGACCGGAGCCGCTAGAGCCTTCCGCCAGACAGGATCAGCCAGAGCCTTCCGCCAGACAGGATCAGCCAGAGCCTTCTGCCAGACGGGATCAGCCAGAGCCTTCTGCCAGACAGGATCAGCCAGAGCCTTCTGCCAGACAGGATCAGCCAGAGCCTTCCGCCTGCCATGAGCAGCCAGATCCGTCAGCCAGCCATGAGCAGCAGGATCCGCCAGAGCCAGCCAGCCAGGATCCGCCATTCAGTCCGGAGCTGCCCCTCAGTCCGGTGCTGCCACTTAGTCAGGTACTGTTCCTTAGCCTGGTGCTGGTCCTTATCCCGGTGCTGGCCTCCTAGCCCGGTGCTGCCCCTAGGCCGGTGCTGCCCCTTAGCCGGTGCTGCCCCTTATCCCGGTGCTGGTCCTTAGTCCGGTGCTGCCCCTTAGTCCGGTGCCGCCCCTTAACCCAGTGGGGTGTAGTTGGGGGGTGGTAATGTGTAGGAGGCTAAGTAAGTGGGTAATGACTATGGTGGGGTGGGGACCACGACCTGGGCCAGAGCCGCCACCTGGACAGACGCCCACCCAGACCCTCCCCTAGACGGTATGCTGGTGCGCCCGGAGTGCGCACCTTTAGGGGGGGGTACTGTAACACTCTGGCTCCAGGGACTCTGATTGTTGAGCCAGGGTTGTTATTTTCATTTAGGGTGTCTTTTGTTTTGGTTTTGTATTTCTAGGTTTGCCTTTCTGTTGGTTGTATTTCTAGGTTTGTCTATGACTCCCAATCGGAGGTAACGAGTGTCAGCTGTCGGCTCGTTATCTCTGATTGGGAGCCATATTTATTCTGAATGTTTTCCTGTGGGGTTTGTGGGTTTTTGTTTCCGTTACGGTGAGTGCACCGTGGAACTTCATGATCGTGGTTTATTGTTTTGTCGTGTTGCACTTTAATTAAATAAAGTCATCATGTTTATCGGTACACGCGCTGCGCGTTGGTCTCATCCTTCAGACGATCGTGACAATATATTGCAACAAAGATATAGGTTTCTTGTCACAGTGGTCATGGCGACCAGAGTTTGAGCTCCTGTAGGGACAATATAATGCTTTGTTTATGTATTGGTTATCCAGTTCTTTGGGCTAAAACGGTCTCTGCAACAGCTTCAAACTCATGCACATTCTTCTCAAATGTGATCCTGTTTTTTCACAGCGCAAGACACCCCTGGCTAGACGAGCTCACATCCTGTAATCAAACCATTCTGTCCCTACAAGAGCTTTCACTTTGAGTTTGTGCAAAAACCTTGGCAAAATGTATTTCCACCAAAACCAATCCCATTGTGCAAGTGTCCTTTGAATGATACATTATGCAGGTCTCACATTCTCCTTTCTCCATAGGAACAAGTTTACTTTTAGAACAAAATTATTGCCTCTTCAAGGCTATGATATCAACTAGTGTGAGTCTGGAAGATCACATATAAATCAAGTAGAATAATATGACACTGCTTCATTTGTCAGCTATTTCTGACACTGCACAAGTTTCTTCCCCCTGTTGCTTGGTTACTGTTTTTTAATGGGTCGACAAGACCTAGACAGAGAATCGCAGCAGAATGGGTTCTCCTTGCCAGCTCCTCACCAAGAACTCAACCCATCAAATGTTTTATAACAGATTTACCAATCATATCGTCCAAACATCAATACAATTATACTTGTAATATCACAAATATCAGTGTTGAGAAGGTTTTTGAGTTTAGACTCAGATATGCAGATTTCTTTGTCACACAATTCACTGCATGTCACTGATTATATAAGATACAGCGCCCTATTCAGTCGAAACCAGTTAACAGGTTTCCAAGTTAACAATAAAATGTCAAATGTCTTCTACTGGGAGAATGTGTGTTTGCATTTGTGCCAGGTTTTATTACCAGCATAAAGCTTGTTTTTCCTTTGCCACCAGAAGGGAGTGATGGTGATACTATTTATGTGCAAGCCTCAAGCTGAAGGCTCTTGACTCTGTGTATCATGCAGCCCTTAGTTTTGTAACCAGTCAGAGACATCTAACTCACCATTGTGATCGCTACAGTGCTGTCGGGTGGACATCACTAGCAACACGCTGGCTCAAACACCGGTACATTCTTATTTATAACGCCATTTTAGGAAAACTGCCATTTTAGCTATCCTCTCTTCTAGCTGTGAATTAAAACGTACTGTACAAGCTCAGATCTCAATCTTGTTTTTACACCAAGAGTCCCGAAAATTAGAACCCAGCATGGAAAAAGGTCCTTTCATTACTCAGCCCACTGGTCTTGGAATTCCCTCCAAGCCAACCTAAAACTCCAGGACCTGGTGTCCCTGGAAGAGTTCGAAGGACAAATAGATGAACAGGTTGTTGAGACATGTAGTTGTTTCTAGTTGTCACTAGTTTGCGTTGTCTTATGTAAGGAAGCATGTTGCTTTACTTCACACACACTCACACATCCACTGTTTGTTTGCTGTTGTATTTGTGCTGTTGCCAGTGTCTTCGGTCTGTGTTGTCCGTTTTGTCTTGCATACAGTTGAAGTCGGAAGTTTACATACACTTAGGTTGGAGTCATTAAAACTCGTTTTTCAACCACTCCACACATTTCTTGTTAACAAACTCTAGTTTTTGCAAGTCGGTTAGGACATCTACTTTGTGCATGACACAAGTAATTTGTCCAACAATTGTTTACAGACAGATTATTTCACTGTATCACAATTCCAGTGGGTCAGAAGTTTACATACACTAAGTTGACTGTGCCTTTAAACAACTTGGAAAATTCCAGAAAATGATGTCATGGCTTTAGAAGCTTCTGATAGGCTAATTGACATCATTTGAGTAAATTGGAGGTGTACCTGTGGATGTATTTCAAGGCCTACCTTCAAACTCAGTGCCTCTTTGCTTGACATCATGGGAAAATCAAAAAAGAAATCAGCCAAGACCTCAAAGAAAAATTGTAGACCTCCACAAGTCTGGTTCATCCTTGGGAGCAATTTCCAAACGCCTGAAGGTACCACGTTCATCTGTACAAACAATAGTACGCAAGTATAAACACCATGGGACCACACAGCCATCATACCGCTCAGGAAGGAGACGCGTTCTGTCTCTTAGAGATTAGCGTACTTTGGTGCGAAAAGTGCAAATCAATACCAGAACAGCAAAGGACCTTGTGAAGATGCTGGAGGAAACAGGTACAAAAGTATCTATATCCACAGTAAAACGAGTCCTATATCGACATAACCTGAAAGGCCGCTCAGCAAGGAAGAAGCCACTGCTCCAAAACCGCCATAAAAAAGCCACACAACGGTTTGCAACTGCAGATGGGGACAAAGATTGTACTTTTTGGAGAAATGTCCTCTGGTCTGATGAAACAAAAATAGAACTGTTTGGCCATAATGACCATCGTTATGTTTGGAGGAAAAAGGGGGTTTGCAAGCCGAAGAACACCATCCCAACCGTGAAGCATGGGGGTGGCAGCATCATGCTGTGGGGGTGCTTTGCTGCAGGAGGGACTGGTGCACTTCACAAAATAGATGGCATCATGAGGAAGGAATATTATGTGGATATATTGAAGCAACATCTCAAGACATCAGTCAGGATGTTAAAGCTTGGTCGCAAATGGGTCTTCCAAATGGACAATAACCCCAAGCATACTTCCAAAGTTGTGGCAAAATAGCTTAAGGACAACAAAGTCAAGCTATTGGAGTGGCCATCACAAAGTCCTGACCTCAATCCTATAGACAATTTGTGGGCAGAACTGAAAAAGCGTGTGTGAACAAGGAGGCCTACAAATCTGACCCAGTTACACCAGCTCTGTCAGGAGGAATGGGTTAAAATTCACCCAACTTATTGTGGGAAGCTTGTGGAAGGCTACCCGAAATGTTTGACCCAAGTTAAATAATTTAAAGGCAATGCTACCAAATACTAATTGAGTGTATGTAAACTTCTGACCCACTGGGAATGTGATGAAATAAATCATTCTCTCTACTATTATTCTGACATTTTACATTCTTAAAATAAAGTGGTGATCCTAACTGACCTAAGACAGGGAATTTTTACTAGGATTAAATGTCAGGAATTGTGAAAAACTGAGTTTAAATGTATTTGGCTAAGGTGTAAGTAAACTTCTGACTTCAACTGTAGTTTTTTTTATACGTTTTTTTAATCCTCTTGCCATCATTGTAAATAAGGATCTGTTCTTAATTTGTATTTTGTATTTATTATGGATCCCCATTAGCTGCTGCCAAGGCAACTACTCTTCCTGGGGTCTGGCAAAATGAAGGCAGTTATACAATTTTTTAAACATTATAATACATTCACAACAGATCTCACAACACACTAAGTGTATGCCCTTAGGCCCATACTCCACTACCACATATCTACAACACAAAATCCATGTGTACGTGTGTGTATAGTGTGTATGTTATCATGTGTGTGTATGCATGTGTCTGTGCCTATGTTTGTGTTGCTTCACAGTCCCCGCTGTTCCATAAGGTGTATTTTTATCTGTTTTTAAAATCTAATTCTACTGCTTGCATCAGTTACCTGATGTAGAATAGAGTTCCATGTAGTCATGGCTCTATGTAGTACTGTGCGCCTCCCATAGTCTGTTCTGGACTTGGGGACTGTGAAGAGACCTCTGGTGGCATGTCTTGTGGGGTATGCATGGGTGTCAGAGCTGTGTGCTAGTCGTTTAAACAGACAGTTCGGTGCTTTCAACATGTCAATACCTCTCACAAATACAAGTAGTGATGAAGTCAATCTCTCCTCTACTTTGAGCCAGGAGAGATTGACATGCATATTATTAATGTTTGCTCTCTGTGTACATCCAAGGGCCAGCGGTGCTGCCCTGTTCTGAGCCAATTGCAATTTTCCTAAGTCCCTCTTTGTGGCACCTGACCACACAACTGAACAGTAGTCAAGGTGCGACAAAACTAGAGCCTGTAGGACCTGCCTTGTTGATAGTGCTGTTAAGAAGGTAGAGCAGCGCTTTATTATGGACAGACTTCTCCCCATCGTAGCTACTGTTGTATCAATATGTTTTGACCATGACAGTTTCCAATCCAGGGTTACTCCAAGCAGTTTAGTCACCTCAACTTGCTCAATTTCCACATTATTTATTACAAGATTTAGTTGAGGTTTAGCGTTTAGTGAATGATTTGTCCCAAATGCAATGCTTTTAGTTTTTGAAATATTTAGGACTAACTTATTCCTTGCCACCCATTCTGAAACTAACTGCAGCTCTTTGTTAAGTGTTGCAGTCATTTCAGTTGATGTAGTAGCTGATGTGTATAGTGTTGAGTCATCCTCATACATAGACACACTGGCTTTACTCAAAGCCAGTGGCATGTTGTTAGTAAAGATTGAAAAAGTAAGGGACCTAGACAGCTGCCCTGGGGAATTCCTGATTCTACCTAGATTATGTTGAAGAGGCTTCCATTAAAGAACACCCTCTGTGTTCTGTCTCTTTTATAGCAGGGGGTGTAAAGCCATAATACATACGTTTTTCCAGCAGCAGATAATGTCAAAAGCCGCACTGAAGTCAATTTCTCTCAGCCAATCATCTGTCATTTGTGTAAGTGCTGTGCCTGTTGAATGTCCTTCCATATAAGCGTGCTGAACGTCTATTGTCAATTTGTTTACTGTAAAATAGCATTGTATCTGGTCAAACACCATTATTTCCAAAACTTTACTAAGGGTTGGTAACAGGTTGATTGGTTGGCTATTTGAGCCAGTAAAGGGGGCTTTACTATTCTTAGGTAGCGGAATTACTTTTACTTCCCTCCAGGCCTGAGGGCACACACTTTCTAGTTGGCTTAAATTGAAGATATGGCAAATAGGAGTGGCAATATCGTCTGCTATTGTCCTCAGTAATTTTCCATCCCAGTTGTCAGACCCCAGTGGCTTGTCATTGTTGATAGACAACAATCAATTTTTCCCCTCTTCCACACTCACTTTACGGAATTCAAAATAAAATTGTCTTTCATAATTTGGTCAGATATACTTGGATGTGTAGTGTCAGTGTTTGTTGCTGGCATGTCACGCCTAAGTTAGCTAATCTTGCCAATTAAAAAATAATTAAAGTAGTTGGCAATATCAGTCAGTTTTGTAATAAATGAGCCATCTGATTCAATGAATGATGGAGCTGAGTTTGCCTTTTTTCCAAAAATGTAATTGAAGTTGTAGTTTAGTCACATGATTTCTCAATTTGCAATACGTTTGCAAATCAGTTGTGCAGCCAGACTTATTTGCCATTCCTTTTGCCTCATCCCTCTCAACCATACAATTGTTCAATTCCTTATCAATCCACTGGGATTTTACAGTTTTTACAGTTATTTTCTTAATGGGTGCATGCTTATTAGTAACTGGGATAAGCAATTTCATAAATGTGTCAAGGTCAACGTCTGTTTGCTCCTTATTACACACCACGGACCAACAAATATTCTTTACATCAACAACATAGGAATCACTACAAAACTTATTGTATGACCTCTTATACACAATATTAGGCCCAGGCTTTGGAACTTTGGTTTTCCTAGATATGGCTACTATATTGTGATCACTACATCCGATGGATCTGGATACTGCTTTCAAGCACATTTCTGCAGCATTAGTAAAGTTGTGATAAATACATGTTGATGATTTCATTTCTGTGCTGTTTGTAACTACCCTGGTAGGATGACTGATAACCTGAACCAGGTTGCAGGCACAGGTTACAGTTTGAAGCTTTTTTCTGAGTGAGCAGCTTGATGAATGCTAGTCAATATTTAAAATCACCCAGAAAATATACCTCTCTGTTGATATCACATACATTATCAAGCATTTCACATGTTATCCAGATACTGACTGTATCTATAGCAGCTTCCCACAAGAATGGGCATTAGGTGAGGCAGATGAACCTGTAGCCATATTACTTCAATAGTATTTAACATGAGATCCTCTCTAATCTTTACAGGAATGTGGTTCTGAATATAAACAGCAACACCTCCATCACTGGCATTTCTGTCTTTTCTGTAAATGTTATAACCTTGTATTGCTACCACTGTATCATCAAAGGTATTGTCTAAGTGAAGTCAAATAAAATAAAATAGTATCTGTGTAAAACAAAGAACTGTTGTTACTTTATACTAATGTAACTTTATACACTGCATACATTGGTAACACTTCCTTGAATACCCTCTTCATAATGCGTAATAAGCACATTTATAATGACTTATGCATAATACAATATCATGCACATAGGCACTAATACCTGCTCATGAACATCTATAACACTTTGTAAGCAGGCAGCATACAACCTTATGATGCAAACTGTTGTAATGCCTTATATGTAGCCAAATGTTTATAGAAGGTGTAAATTAATTTCTAAAAGGTGAGTCTCTATGACTGTCTATGTAGTGATTATTAATATACTAAGCATTGCTTATGCATTGGGTTATAAAGTTATTATGTAGGGTCCTCATTTGTATTCTATCTATCAGATCTTTGAAATCTGATTGGTCTGAGTCTAGATCTGATTCATTCTCTCCACTCTCAGAGAGGCGTCTACACTTATGTTACCAAGGCAACCAATCCAAAAACGACCAAGTCTTGTCATGTTGTGGATGCCGCTTCGTGAGCTCCATCCAAATGTGAAACGGCGTTATAAGCATTAGGTTCTGTACACCAGGGCCCAAAATGTGTACCTACACCTGGTGTCGTGGAAAACGGTTCAGATCAACTTACTGGGGGCATCTCCAATACTATTAATTGGCCTCCTCTCCTCGTCTCCTCTCCTACATCTGCATAGCTCTGAGAATACAACGTAGAATAAAGTAATGGGGATCTCACCAGAAATTTGCTCTCACCACAGTCAAGTTACTTCACATCAGTGCAGATGTAGGAAAGGAGACGTGAAGAGTATTGAGATGCCCCCCACTGATTACTTTGTGTTTACACATGACATTAGAATGTGCCTAATGTATATATTTAAACAATGTTTGCTTCCTGTATCTAATCGTTTTCTTTAATGACTAATATGTTTGTGTATCGTTGAGGTAATGTTAGTTAGCAGGACTGTCCTTAAAGAGTAACTTTGGTTAACTCAAATGGCAATACAAGTACACAAGGCTTTTGCTCATGTATAACTCAAAACAAAACCCTTATTGAAATCATACAAATAATAAATTGATTGACATTGGCAAGTCTGTTGGGGAAAAATGGACACAATGCACAGTATACTGAAAATCAGTTGATATCTGGAATGGTAATAATTTGGAATGAATGTTTGTCCCATTTTTAAGTCAATACTTCTGCCATAAAGTGCATGCATAACCTTTCATT
Source organism: Coregonus clupeaformis (assembly GCF_020615455.1). NCBI lineage: Eukaryota > Metazoa > Chordata > Actinopteri > Salmoniformes > Salmonidae > Coregonus > Coregonus clupeaformis. The sequence continues at coordinate 6,476,781 of NC_059212.1, read as the reverse complement.
TCAGAGTGGGATAATGACCCAATATGTTTAGTTCTTAGGTAAATGCCATCTGGAAGATACTCGGGCACAATCTGGTTTGTGCGTAGTTGTTCAATTAGAACATTCTGCATTGCCACTTGCTTGCAGTGACAGTTGTCAGGGAACTCAGTTCAATGTTGGAAAAACATTATTCCCATGACGTGGTTTTGAAATGAGAATTAGCATCAAGGCTAAGCCACGGCCCATTGGCGTCATTGGGAGTGACGCATTAATAAACAACATTCTCTGGAAACAACAATTGGAATGCACTTTGTTAATGATTGTACAGATGACTTCCCTTTTGGTGCCAAATGTTCAGATAATCTGATTTCCTTCCGTCGCAACCAAGTTTGTGTTTAGCTTTGTGGGTCAGTCGTTTCTCTGTTTTTAAGAGTGTGTCTTATTCTGACAGATCAAGATGCTTGTTAGTTGTTCAATAATTACATTGCTATAACTGTATTTGAATACACTGATGATGAGCATTTTTTTGTTCACTGTAGAACTCAGTCTCTGATAACTCCGTAAGCCTCATATAATTTGTGGCATGACTTTGATGCCTACAGGACAAACAGCAAGAAGATACTGGCTACATGGTGGATTTTAAACACAACAATCAAATAAAGTGTATCTTGCATGTATTCAGACAAATCTTGTTAAGTCTTTCCAACCTTCGATACACACAACAAGGCATCAGACAAACCCTCCTTTCCATAGAAAGCAGAAAGGCTTAAAGAACGTAACGGCTTACTGTTAATTTTGCTCATATCATAAAATGTATTTTCAGGTGAATTGAAACATGCTTGTGTCAAACGGGGAGACTGAAAATCCCCAATCATCGTGAGCGACCGTGACAGAGAGAGCGAGAGGGAGGGAGAGAGAGAGAGAGTCAGACAGAAAGACATGCTTTGGTGACGGACTTGTTCTGCGGCAGCTGCTTAGATTACTGTTCTTGGGCTTAAGCCTGCCACCCCTTCGCTCACCTCAACTGCACTCTCCTCCTCAGTCACATCCTCCCCCTCTCCCTCCCTCCCCTCGCTCCCCTCCTCCCCCTCTCCCCTTGCTCCCCGGCTCTCTCCCCAGTAGAGCAATACCTCCCCCTACAGGCTCTCTCTCTGAGTCTGCAATGTGCTCCGCAAGAATATCACCACTACCACCGTCCACATGGCAAGCACCAGCAACCAGACAAACATTTGGAGCTGCATGGACCGGAGGCTGCACAGGCTGAGAGGAGGAGAGGGATTCCCTTGTCTGAATCGATGGCTGGCTGATTGATGGTTTTTCCTCGGAACCAGCTGAACAACAGCCAGTGTGAGCGGAGGCTCTGTGACTTTAGCTGACCCCCGTTGGGACAGAGTGGCTGACCCCCCCGTTGGGACAAAGTGGCTTACCCACGGTGGGAAGGAGTGGCCAAACGTTCAGAACTCATGCATGCACATAGCTCTGTGGACAACAGGGTTCAGAGAAGATTGGTGGGGGGAAGAGGGAAAGCTTCCACGTGTACTTTCTGGTAGTCTTTCTGGAGCTCAGATCAAATGGGGACAGTGGTCAGTGGTAAGGTAGCGGGTGAGCAGGCCTGGAATTCCATGATTTTAGGGGCAAGGCTATTTGGTCTTCTAGAGGTGCCTAATCTACCAGGGCACCAAGCCATCTGCTAGGGCACCAATGCCATTAACCAAAATAGCCAATTAAATTGATTTGAAAACTGAAAAACACTAGCTATTCTGTTAAGAAAAACCCAAGTGTATGTAAATGTACAGAAATAATTAGCCTACATGTCAAAGTGTAGGTGATAGCCTATGCATATTGGTTACAGCTGGTCATAACCAGACCGATGCTGACATGAGGGATGCGCCTGAAATTGTAGCCAAACTGCCAAGAGTGTGCAAAGCTGTCATCAAGGCAAAGGGTGGCTATTTGAAGAATCTCAAATATAAAATATATTTTGATTTGTTTAACACTTCTTTGGTTACTACATGATTCCATATGTGTTATTTTCATAGTTTTGATGTCTTTACTATTATTCTACAATGTAGAAAACATTTAAAATATAGAAAAACCCTTGAATGAGTAGGTGTGTCGAAACTTTTGACTGGTACTCTATATATAGGCTAAACGCCAGTCATGTTTGACAAATATAATAATAAATAATATGAATGTTTAAAGGCTTGATTCTGTCGGCATACTGGAGGCACTGTTTGTTCAGATAGGAGAGAACGGCCGTTGCCTGTTCCGCACCACAACATCACCCACCTTGCAATCTGAGCGGAGGCAGCCAACATTTTATAATATAATAATAATAATAATAATAATAATAATAATAATAAGCCATTTAGCAGACTCTTTTATCCAAAGCGACTTACAGTCATGTGCGCATACATTTTTACGTATGGGTGGTCCCAGGGATCGAACCCACTACCCTGGCGTTACAAGCGCCATGCTCTTCCAATTGAGCTACAGAGGACCATTTTGAAACTATTTAACCATAAACGCAAATGGTTTAAAACCTGGATTATTTTTTATTTTATTTTATGAGGCATGTCTTACCTTGTTTAAAGTAGCCTAGCCAAATTCAGACCATAGGAATGTTGAGGAAATTATTTTATAAACACTTCCTCATATGCCATTGAAACCAGTAGGATATTTCTATTGGTTTTCAAATCAACTTTCTTTTATTGTCCAGCAGCCATGGACACAATCCTAGTCATATTAGCAACCCATGCTAGTTGTTGCATCTTTAGATCTTCTTTCTTTCTAAATTTTGAAAGGATATTTTAATCTCTGTCTAATGAAACCACTGGCATTTGCGGTGCGTTTTTGAGAACAGTGTTTTCCCGCTAATTCTATTTTGGAACATTCACGTATATAGCCCACAGCCATCTGCACAATGCTGCGCTTATAATGTGAAGCAATAATAGTTTATTGACATTTTAAGCTAAACGTTCTGATCTGTTGCATCAGCCTTATTTATTTTACATATTTGTTTTTAATGTAGAGTGGTCGTATGAATTTGGGATCTATCGTCCCACAACTGTCCCAGAGTCAGTTTGGAATTTCTTTCTGGCACAGAATGACAAGCTGACCAATAGAATAGGTAGTCTAAACTTTTGTACTATGGGAGGGGGGATAGTAGATTGACCAGAGAAGGCTGGTGGGAGGAGCTATAGGAGGACGGGCTCATTGTAATGGCTGAAATGGAGTAAATGGAACGGTATCAAAACATATGGAAATCACGTTTGACTCCATTCCATGTACTGCATTTCCTCCTAGAGCTCCTCCCACCAGCCTCCACTGAGAGTGACATAGGCTAGTGATTTTGCTGTTTGTTACTCATCTTGTTGGCTGAGGAAAAGTAAATGTGGACAGTTCTTCTAACATCTTCAATGTGCGCCTCGGAATTCGATAAGAAGGAGACGCGCCGTTGCGTCCGTGATGTGTCTGTCTTCACTTGTAGCCTACTTCGGAGCTGTGATGCATGTGAGAAGGACTGATTGAGATATCTGAGAGAGCCACGTGAGTGAGAGGTACTTCGGAGCATGACTATTGGCAGCCGGGAGAAGGGAATTATAATTATTATATTCAGCCTATGGGCATAACGGCAACTTTGGCCGCAAGGCATGGATTTCTTTATGGCCATACAAGGGGCATGGCTGATGCCGCCTGGAAATTCGAGGCCTGTGGGTGAGGGAGGAAGACATTTGAGGCTCCTTTGGTCCTGTGCATGAAGGCCTCAACATGCAATTCCCGAAATTATTTCAACTAGTTTGCCTTGGCAGAGACTTCTAAGTAATTCCAAATGCTATTTGGTTGACCAATTTTACCAAGCAATCAATGTTAATATAAAAGTAATTTGAAGTACGTCAACAGGCTGACATTACACAAATGACATTACACAGAAGTTTGTTGTTCAGTGAAAATGTTGGTAGACAGAACTTTTTCTCATTTGTGTGGACGTTCAAACACAGTTCCATGGATCTCCCGACAGTCATTTTCAGACCTTATGTCTGCTAAGTAGTGATGCGATGCTGCAGAAACATCCTAATTGGTTAAATAAAGGTCATCATCATGATCATCATCAAGTACCGCTTGACCTTTTACCTGTGTGAAAGACAGGGTATTGGTTTACTATTGGGCTATCTGCCTAAGAGTTGGTTTTCCTCTGAGATTCTTTATGACTGCAAATCTGAATATTGTGATGTTGTGTATTCAGAGAAAAATATATTGATTGGCAATAGTTGTGGCTAAAATGGCTACATGTAAAACTATGTATACATACACTCTAAAAATAAAAATCAAGGAACTGGGGTAACCTTTTCCTGCAATCAAATGACCTAGAGGCCTCAGGGGTGGAATTAATTTTGGAATTATTTTTACCCTACGAAAATCCAGTGTTTCTTTGTCAAGCGGTTTTGTTATATTTCAGTCTTCTGTTATGTATATAAAGTGTAATATTGGGATGCAAACTCAAAACTGAATACATTTCAACTCTATATCTGACATCTTCTTCTTTTAAAGGCCATGACCATGTGTGTGATGTGTATACGTTTGTTTCAAAGTAGATTTGTTTAAGACTACCAGGAAACACTCTGCGTGACCCTGATTTAGCCCACTGCAGTAAACATTTATGGGTTCATGGAAGTCAATCTAGCATGCTAAATGTATCTACTGACACGTGATTACTCAAATGTGCAACCTGTTAAGGTTACCACACATATTCATCCAAAGGTTTCATAAATCACAAATCAATACATATATGAAGATAATTCAATAAAGTCTGTAGTCTTCTTATCAGTGATTTTCATTTTGACATGAAAAGGGCCTATACATTTGTCTGGATATTATTTATGGCAGTATAGAAGACAAACTTTGAAGCATAAAGTCACATCTGATTAATCTATAATAGTTTAACCCAATAGCCTGACCATTTTTCTAATAAGTTGAACAACTTTCTTCAAAAGCACATTTATTTTCTGTGTGGGATTTGGCAGATGTGAACGTGGCATGGCGAGATAATCAGCCTTTTCTTCAGGGTCACTTGGTTGCGAAACATTTTGGAAGTGCTTTCCAATTAAGTTAAATCCACTTTATTTCATTCAGACAATCCAGTCGAGTCAATTAACCAAGAGAGGTCAGGGGACAGTGAGTTTGATAGTTTAGAGGTGAACCCCATATGGCCTGAAGCCCAGTCCAGTGGAAGCCTCAGGAAGCCCCGTAGAGTTCAGAGAGAGAGAGAGAGAGAGAGACAGAGAGAGACAGAGAGAGACAGAGAGAGACAGAGAGAGACAGAGAGAGACAGAGAGAGACAGAGAGAGAGAGAGAGAGAGAGAGAGAGAGAGAGAGAGAGAGAGAGAGAGACAGAGAGAGAGAGAGAGAGAGGGAGAGAGAGAGACAGAGAGAGACAGAGAGAGACAGAGAGAGAGAGAGACAGAGACAGAGAGAGAGAGAGAGAGGTGCACTGGGATGCACTGTGGGTTCATTTAGTACATTTACGTTTAAATTTTTGTCATTTAGCAGACGCTCTTATCCAGAGCGACTTACAGTTAGTGAGTGCATACGTTATTTTTTTATTTTTCATACTGGCCCCCCGTGGGAATCGAACCCGCAACCCTGGCGTTGCAAACGCCATGCTCTACCAACTGAGCTACATCCCTGCCGGCCATTCCCTCCCCTACCCTGGACGACGCTGGGCCAATTGTGCGCCGTCCCGTGGGTAGTACCTTGTCCACACTGAACCACGGGGTCATTGCAGATGACAACTTGGACCAAGATATAACCAATCAGGTTAAGTTGTTATTTGCCGTCCTCTGTTATTATAAGGGAAGAAGAAGAGTGGACGGGACAACGGAGCTCTTTTGGATATCACTATCCATAATAAAATACAATAGACATCGTTCTTTGGCTGGAGTCACAGTTTGTTATGGAGTCAACCTGACACGAAATTAATGAATTCAAATCATAAACACTATCACTGAATTGAAATGCCTGTCTGTCTGGCTGCCTATCCATCTGTCTGTCTGTCTGGATGGCAGCTGGTCATGTTTGTTACCCAAGGCCTGTTTTCTAAAAGAGATGACATGTTCTCCTCCCACAGGCTGTCTCTCTTGGCAGGCGACCTGCTCAGGGTGGGCACACAAGGACAGGCTGCAGCGGGACGAGCTGTAGCCAGGAGACACTAGTAGACTTAAAGCAAAACACGGCTCATTAGAGCTCTGAGACTTCTGACGTAGCTCCCCACTTCTATCAACTTCTATCCTAACTAGTGTCTCATTAGTGGCTGCTGATGGGAAAGCAGAATACTGCTTTGTACATTTGTCTCATCCCCCAGGGAATGATGAGAGCTAGAACAACTCCAGTGTCAGTCCAAGTGTGATGCAATACAATGAGGCCTTTAGACACTGGGCCTTTTTGTTCGACTGGCACATTCAGATCCACAAGGGGAAGGCAGCGACGTTGCTAGGAACGTTTGTTCTAAACCTGTTATGGATTTCAGGAAATCTGTGTATGGCTTGTTTGTATCACCACAGAACAAGAAACAAAAACCTACAGTGGCTTGCGAAAGTATTCACCCCCCTTGGCATTTTTCCTATTTTGTTGCCTTACAACCTGGAATTAAAATGGATTTGTTGGGGGGGGGGTTGTATCATTTGATTTACACAACATGCCTACCACTTTGAAGATGCAAAAAATAAGACAAAAAAAAACAGAAAACTTGAGCGTGCATAACTATTCAGCCCTCCAAAGTCAATGCTTTGTAGAGACACCTTTTGCAGCAATTACAGCTGCAAGTCTCTTGGGGTATGTCTCTATAAGCTTGGCACATCTAGCCACTGGGATTTTTTCCCATTCTTCAAGGCAAAACTGCTCCAGCTCCTTCGAGTTGGATGGGTGCCGCTGGTGTACAGCAATCTTTAAGTCATACCACAGATTCTCATTTGGATTGAGGTCTGGGCTTTGACTAGGCCATTCCAAGACATTTAAATGTTTCCCCTTAAACCACTCGAGTGTTGCTTTAGCAGCATGCTTAGGGTCATTGTCCTACTGGAAGGTGAACCTCCATCCCAGTCTCAAATCTCTGGAAGACTGAAACAGGTTTCCCTCAAGAATTTCCCTGTATTTAGCGCCATCCATCATTCCTTCAATTCTGACCAGTTTCCCAGCCCCTGGGAAAATATGGAGAGTGGTACTCAGTAAGCTAAGCACATGCAAAATCCTAGAGGAAAACCTGGTTCAGTCTGCTTTCCACCAGACACTGGGAGATGAATTCACTTTTCAGCAGGACAATAACCTAAAACACAAAGCCAAATCTACACTGGAGTTGCTTACCAAGAAAACAGTGAATGTTCCTGAGTGGCCGAGTTACAGTTTTACTTAAATCTAATTGAAAATGTATGGCAAGACCTGAAAATGGTTGTCTAGCAATGATCAACAACCAATTTGACAGAGTTTGAAGAATTTTGAAAATAATAATGGGCAAATGTTGCACAATCCAGGTGTGGAAATCTCTTAGAGACTTACCCAGAAAGACTCACCGCTGTAATCACTGCCAAAGGTGCTTCTACAAAGTATTGACTCAGGGATATGAATACTTGTGTAAATTAGATACTTATGTATTTCATTTTCAATAAATGTGCAAATAATGAAAACATCTCACCTCCCTGATAATCATATTAAAAGCAGAATAGTGAATTGAAAATAGACTTCTGTTGACTCCTTTTTACGTAACTTCACAGGAGGTAACAAGAAAAGGAAAATGATATTTGCAAAAGCCTTTACAAGACTGGAACAACTTACATTTAGATTTACATTTAGGGAAACAAGTATTTGATCCCCTGCTGATTTTGTACGTTTGCCCACTGACAAAGAAATGATCAGTCTATAATTTTAATGGTAGGTTAATTTGAACAGTGAGAGACAGAATAACAACAACAAAAATCCAGAAAAACGCATGTCAAAAATGTTATAAATTGATTTGCATTTTAATGAGGGAAATAAGTATTTGACCCCCTCTCAATCAGAAAGATTTCTGGCTCCCAGGTGTCTTTTATACAGGTAACGAGCTGAGATTAGGAGCACACTCTTAAAGGGAGTGCTCCTAATCTCAGTTTGTTACCTGTATAAAAGACACCTGTCCACAGAAGCAATCAATCAATCAGATTCCAAACTCTCCACCATGGCCAAGACCAAAGAGCTCTCCAAGGATGTCAGGGACAAGATTGTAGACCTACACAAGGCTGGAATGGGCTACAAGACCATCAAGAAGCAGCTTGGTGAGAAGGTGACAACAGTTGGTGCGATTATTCGCAAATGGAAGAAACACAAAAGACCTGTCAATCTCCCTCGGCCTGGGGCTCCATGCAAGATCTCACCTCGTGGAGTTGCAATGATCATGAGAACGGTGAGGAATCAGCCCAGAACTACACGGGAGGATTTTGTCAATGATCTCAAGGCAGCTGGGACCATAGTCACCAAGAAAACAATTGGTAACACACTACGCCGTGAAGGACTAAAATCCTGCAGCGCCCGCAAAGTCCCCCTGCTCAAGAAAGCACATATACATGCCCGTCTGAAGTTTGCCAATGAACATCTGAATGATTCAGATGAGAACTGGGTGAAAGTGTTGTGGTCAGATGAGACCAAAAAGGAGCTTTGGCATCAACTCAACTCGCCGTGTTTGGAGAAGGAGTAATGCTGCCTATGACCCCAAGAACACCATCCCCACTGTCAAACATGGAGGTGGAAATATTATGCTTTGGGTGTGTTTTTCTGCTAAGGGGACAGGACAACTTCACCGCATCAAAGGGACGATGGATGGGGCCATGTACAGTCAAATCTTGGGTGACAACCTCCTTCCCTCAACCAGGGCATTGAAAATGGGTTGTGGATGGGTATTCCAGCATGACAATGACCCAAAACACACAGCCAAGGCAACAAAGGAGTGGCTCAAGAAGAAGCACATTAAGGTCCTGGAGTGGCCTAGCCAGTCTCCAGACCTTAATCCCATAGAAAATCTGTGGAGGGAGCTGAAGGTTCGAGTTGCCAAACATCAGCATCGAAACCTTAATGACTTGGAGAAGATCTGCAAAGAGGAGTGGGACTAAATCCCTCCTGAGATGTGTGCAAACCTGGTGGCCAACTACAAGAAACGTCTGACCTCTGTGATTGCCAACAAGGGTTTTGCCACCAAGTACTAAGTCATGTTTTGCAGAGGGGTCAAATACTTATTTCCCTCATTAAAATGCAAATCAATTTATAACATTTTTGACATGCGTTTTTCTGGATTTTTTTGTTGTTATTCTGTCTCTCACTGTTCAAATAAGCCTACCATTAAAATTATAGACTGATCATTTCTTTGTCAGTGGGCAAACGTACAAAATCAGCAGGGGATCAAATACTTTTTTCCCTCACTGTATATTTTATATTTGAGATTCTTCAAAAATGGCCACCATTTGCCTTGATGGTTGCTTTGCGCACTCTTCGCATTCTCTCAACCAGCTTCATGAGATAGTCACCTGGAATGCAATTCAATGAACAGGTGTGCCTTCTTAAAAGTTAATTTGTGGAATATTTTTCGTTCTTAATGGGTTTGAGCCAATCAGTTGCGTTGTGACAAGGTAGGGGGGGGTATACAGAATATAGCCCTATTTGGTATAAGACCAAATCCATATTATGGCAAAAACAGCTCAAATAACCAAAGAGAATCAACAGTCCATCATTACTTTAAGACATAAAGGTCAGTCAATACCTAACATTCCAAGAACTTTGAATGTTTCTTAAAGTGCAGTCACAAAAACCATCAAGCGCTATGATGAAACTGGCTCTCATGAGGACCGCCACAGAAATGGAAGACCCAGAGTTACTTCTTCTGCAGAGGATAAGTTCATTGGAGTTACCAGCCTCAGAAATTGCAGCCTAAATAAATCCTTCACAGAGTTGAAGTAACAGACACATCTCAACACAACTGTTCAGAGGAGACTGCATGAATCAGGCCTTCATGGTCCAATTGCTGCAAAGAAACCACTACTAAAAGACACCAATAAGAAGAAGAGACTTGCTTGGGCCAAGACACATGAGCAATGAACATTAGACCGGTGGAAATCTGTCCTTTGGTCTGATGATCCAAATTTGAGATTTTTGGTTCCAACCGCCGCAGTAGGTGAACGGATAATCGGCATGTGTGGTTCCCACCGTGAAGCATGGAGGAGGAGGAGTGATGGTGTGGGGGTGCTTTGCTGGTGACCCTCTGTGATTTATTTAGAATTCAAGGCACACTTAACTAGCATGGCTACCACAGCATTCTGCAGCGATACGCCATTACATCTGGTTTGCACTTAGTGGGACTATCATTTGTTTTTCAACAGGACAATGACCCAACACACCTCCAGGCTGTGTAAGGGCTATTTGACCAAGAAGGAGAGTGATGGAGTGCTGCATCAGATGACCTGGCCTCCACAATCACCCGACCTCAACCCAATTGAGATGGTTTGGGATGAGTTGGACCAGAGAGTGAAGGAAAAGCAGCCAACAAGTGCTCAGCATATGTGGGAACTCCTTCAAGACTGTTGGAAAAGCATTCCAGGTGAAGCTGATTGAGAGAATGCCAAGAGTGTGCAAAGCTGTCATCAAGGCAAAGGGTGGCTACTTTGAAGAAACTAAAATATAAAATATATTTTGATTTGTTTAACACTTTTTTGGTTACTACATGATTCCATGTGTTATTTCATAGTTTTGATGTCTTCACTATTATTCTACAATGTAGAAAATATTTAAAATAAAGAAAAACCCCTGAATGAGTAGGTGTGTCCAAACTTTTGACTGGTACTGTATGCGTATATATATATATATATATATATATATATATATATATATATATATATATATATATATATATACACACACACACACACACACACACACACATATACACTGATTATACCAAAGACTTTCCCAATATTGGTTGTCCCTCTGAATGGCACATATACACAATCAGTCTCAAGGCTTAAAAATCCTTCATTAACCCATCTCCTCCCTTTCATCTACACTGATTGAAGTGGATTTAACAAGTGACATCAATAAGGGATCAAAGCTTTTAACTGGATTCACCTGGTCAGTCTATGTCATGGAAAGAGCAGGTGTTCTTAATGTTTTGTACACTCAGTGTACATCGTACTTTGACAAAAACATGACTTATTGACATAAATCATTGGGCAACATCATGGGGTAAGATCTGGCCATCGTCTTTCGGCAAAAAAAAGTGGATTTCTACTGGTGTGGGGGTTTAAACAGCGGCCAAAGATATTTCAGAGTGAGCACAAAGCGAGAGGATGAACTCTTCTGCCCTACGTGCATGGAAGTCCCAGAAAGACTCTAATCGCCGCCAATGGTGTTTCTACAAAGTATTGACTCAGGGGTGAGAATACTTAAATTAGATAATTCTGCATTTCATTTTCAATAAATTTGCAAACATCTCTAAAAACATGTTTTCACTTTGTGATGTAACACAACAAAATGTGGAATAAGTCAAGGGGTATGAATACTTTCTGAAGACACTGTATGTACATTTACATTTGACATTTACGTCATTTAGCAGACGCTCTTATCCAGAGCGACTTACAGTTAGTGAGTGCATACATTATATATATATTTTTTATACCCCCCGTGGGAATCGAACCCACAATCCTGCTCTACCAACTGAGCTACATCCCTGACAGCCATTCCCTCCCCTGCCCTGGACGACGCTGGGCCAATTGTGCGCCGCCCCATGGGTCACCCGGTCGCGGCTGGCTACGACAGAGCCTGGATTCGAACCAGGATCTCTAGTGGCACAGCTAGGACTGCGATGCAGTGCCTTAGGTACATGTAGTAGTGCTTCTGCAGTTGTTGTAGGCTACAGTGCGTCTCTACACTTGATCATGGTTTTGGACGAGCCAACACTAAGACTCCAGCGCCTTCAGGGTCAGTTATGGTGAACACGTAGAAAAATACCAAAAGGGATAAATTGTTTCTACTCTAATCTGTGACTTTTACTGTCAATGGGGCAGGACGTATTAAAACATGCACTCTACTTAGAGCGGATCAGCTCCACCGCTTCATTTCCCCGGCTAAAAGTAACATAAGGAACGCTCAGTAAATAACAAACAAACCAAGCATTTTCATCTGTTAATATCCCAAAGCAGAGTATGCCTCATTGTCCAAACGTCATCATGTTAGGAGTAATGCCACCGGAAAATCCCCACTAGTCTAGCTTCTAATCTCATTGGTTTTTTTCTGTAAATGGTTCACTCCTATCTGACTCTAGTCTTTCCAAGATTTGCCAGATTAGGATTAAATCACAGGAAATGGACCATATTTATATGCTTTATAAATGTTGCTGTCCCAATGTGAACCTTTAATTTACATTGGGCTATGGGGATTGTAGCATTGTATATTGCATATTGCAACATTAATTAGTTCAGAAATGATGGTAAAATGCTATACAATTTCCTGGGGCATACAGTGGGGGAAAAAAGTATTTAGTCAGCCACCAATTGTGCAAGTTCTCCCACTTAAAAAGATGAGAGAGGCCTGTAATTTTCATCATAGGTACACGTCAACTATGACAGATAAAATGAGGGGAAAAAATCCAGAAAATCACATTGTAGGATTTTTTATGAATTTATTTGCAAATTATGGTGGAAAATAAGTATTTGGTCAATAACAAAAGTTTCTCAATACTTTGTTATATACCCTTTGATGGCAATGACACAGGTCAAACATTTTCTGTAAGTCTTCACAAGGTTTTCACACACTGTTGCTGGTATTTTGGCCCATTCCTCCATGCAGATCTCCTCTAGAGCAGTGATGTTTTAGGGCTGTCGCTGGGCAACACGGACCTTCAACTCCCTCCAAAGATTTTCTATGGGGTTGAGATCTGGAGACTGGTAGGCCACTCCAGGACCTTGAAATGCTTCTTACGAAGCCACTCCTTCGTTGCCCGGGCAGTGTGTTTGGGATCATTGTCATGCTGAAAGACCCAGCCACGTTTCATCTTCAATGCCCTTGCTGATGGAAGGAGGTTTTCACTCAAAATCTCACGATACATGGCCCCATTCATTCTTTCCTTTACACGGATCAGTCGTCCTGGTCCCTTTGCAGAAAAACAGCCCCAAAGCATGATGTTTCCACCCCCATGCTTCACAGTAGGTATGGTGTTCTTTGGATGCAACTCAGCATTCTTTGTCCTCCAAACACGACGAGTTGAGTTTTTACCAAAAAGTTATATTTTGGTTTCATCTGACCATATGACATTCTCCCAATCCTCTTCTGGATCATCCAAATGCACTCTAGCAAACTTCAGACGGGCCTGGACATGTACTGGCTTAAGCAGGGGGACACGTCTGGCACTGCAGGATTTGAGTCCCTGGCGGCGTAGTGTGTTACTGATGGTAGGCTTTGTTACTTTGGTCCCAGCTCTCTGCAGGTCATTCACTAGGTCCCCCAGTGTGGCTCTGGGATTTTTGCTCACCGTTCTTGTGATAATTTTGACCCCACGGGGTGAGATCTTGCGTGGAGCCCCAGATCGAGGGAGATTATCAGTGGTCTTGTATGTCTTCCATTTCCTAATAATTGCTCCCACAGTTGATTTCTTCAAACCAAGCTGCTTACCTATTGCAGATTCAGTCTTCCCAGCCTGGTGCAGGTCTACAATTTTGTTTCTGGTGTCCTTTGACAGCTCTTTGGTTTTGGCCATAGTGGAGTTTGGAGTGTGACTGTTTGAGGTTGAGGACAGGTGTCTTTTATACCGATAACAAGTTCAAACAGGTGCCATTAATACAGGTAACGAGTGGAGGACAGAGGAGCCTCTTAAAGAAGAAGTTACAGGTCTGTGAGAGACAGAAATCTTGCTTGTTTGTAGGTGACCAAATACTTATTTTCCACCATAATTTGCAAATAAATTCATTAAAAATCCTACAATGTGATTTTCTGGATTTTTTTTCTCAATTTGTCTGTCATAGTTGACGTGTACCTATGATGAAAATTACAGGCCTCTCTCATCTTTTTAAGTGGGAGAACTTGCACAATTGGTGGCTGACTAAATACTTTTTTTCCCCACTGTAAATTAGTACCTATAACGAACCACAAAATTATACTTCTGCGGCGGTAATGGATATCATGCTCTGGGAAGATGCTATTCTTGTTTGCCATACATTGACCATGTGCAGGTCACCAAGCCTTTTGAAACTTAATTTAAATGTATCCTCTCTGCTCTTCGCTTTGCAGAAGGTTTCTGATGCTACAACTTCATGTCTGAAAAACATTCTCTAAATGCTGCAGGTGAGTCTCAAAATCTGATGAGTAGACAATTCCATAATTATCTATGACCACCTCTGAATAATATTTTTTGTGGTTATTTATGCCCCAGGAAATTGTATAGCATTTTACCATTATTTGTTAACTAATTAAAATATACAATATACTGTATAACATTTCAATCCCCCTAGCCCAATGTAAATTCAAGGTTCACTTTGGGACAACAAAATGTAAAATAAATATATATATAAAGCATATAAATATGGTCAATTTCCTGTGATTTAATCCTAATCTGTGTTCACTCTGGCAAATCTTGGAAAGACTATAGTCAAATAGGAGTGAACCATTAAAAAATGAAAAAAATAAAGTGGGGATTTTCCGGTGGCATTACTCCTAACATGATGACGTTTGGACAATGAGGGAAACTCTGCTTTGGGATATTAACAGATGAAAATGCTTGGTTTGTTTGTTATTTACTGAGCGTTCCTTATGTTACTTTTAGCCGGGGAAATGAAGCGGTGGAGCTGATCCGCTCTAAGTAGAGTGCATGTTTTAATACGTCCTGCCCCATTGACAGTAAAAGTCACAGATTAGAGTAGAAACAATTTATCCCTTTTGGTATTTTTCTACGTGTTCACCATAACTGACCCTGAAGGCCCTGGAGTCTTAGTGTTGGCTCGTCCAAAACCATGATCAAGTGTAGAGACGCACTGTAGCCTACAACAACTGCAGAAGCACTACTACATACAGTGTCTTCAGAAAGTATTCATACCCCTTGATTTATTCCACATTTTGTTGTGTTACATCCATCTACACACAATACCCCATAATGATAAAGTGAAAACATGTTTTTAGAAATGTTTGCAAATGTATTTAAAAAAAAAACAGAAATATCATTTACAGAAGTATTCAGACCCTTTACTCAGTACTTTGTTGAAGCAGCTTTGGCAGCGAATACAGCATGGAGTCTTCTTGGGTATGACGCTACAAGCTTGGCACACCTGTATTTGGGGAGTTTCTCCCATTCTTCTCTGCAGATCCTCTCAAGCTCTGTCAGGTTGGATGGGGAGCGTCACTGCACAGCTATTTTCAGGTCTCTCCAGAGATGTTCGAGTGGGTTCAAGTCCGGGCTCTGGCTGGGCCACTCAAGGACATTCAGAGACTTGTCCGGAAGCCACTCCTGCGTTTTCTTGGCTGTGTGCTTAGGGTCATTGTCCTGTTGTAAGGTGAACCTTCACCCCAGTCTGAGGTCTTGAGCACTCTGGAGCAGGTTTTCATCAAGGAGCTCGCTGTACTTTGCTCCGTTCATCTTTCCCTCGATCCTGACTAGTCTCCCAGTCCCTGCCGCTGAAAAACATCCCCACAGCATGATGCTGCCACCACCATGCTTCACCGTAGGGATGGTGCCAGGTTTCCTCCAGACGTGACGACAAAGAGTTCAGTCTTGGTTTCATCAGACCAGAGAATCTTGGTCACCTCGGGACCACCCATACACAAAAAAAAAAAAATGTATGCACGCATGACTGTAAGTCGCTTTGGATAAAAGCGTCTGCTAAATGGCATATTATAATCTTGTTTCTCGTGGTCTGAGAGTCTTTAGGTGCCTTTTGGCAAACTCCAAGCGGGCTGTCATGTGCCTTTTACTGAGGAGTGGCTTCTGTCTGGCCACTCTACCATAAAGGCCTGATTGCTGATTGGTGGAGTGCTGCAGAGATGGTTGACCTTCTGGAAGGTTCTCCCATCTCTACAGAGGAACTCTGGAGCTCTGTCAGAGTGACCATCGGGTTCTTGGTCACCTCCCTGACCAAGGCCCTTCTCCCCCGATTGCTGTTTGGCCGGGCGGCCAGCTCTAGGAAGAGTCTTGGTGGTTCCAAACTTCTTCCATTTAAGAATAATGGAGGCCACTGTGTTCTTGGGGACCTTCAATGCTGTAGAAATGTGTTGGTACCCTTCCCCAGATCCGCCTCGACACAATCCTGTCTCGGAGCTCTACAGACCATTCCTTCGACCTCATGGCTTGGTTTTTGCTCTGACATGCGCTGTCAACTGTGGGACCATCTCAAGGATGATCAATGGAAACAGGATGCACCTAAGCTCAATTTCGAGTCTCAAAGCAAAGGGTCTGAATAGTTATGTAAATAAGGTATTTCCGTTGTAGTTTTTTTTTTATAAATGTGCAAAACCTTGTTTTCACTTTGTCACTATGGGGTACTGTGTGGAGATTGATGAGGATTTTTTTTATTTAATCAGTTTTATAATAAGGCTGTAACGTAGTAAAATGTGGAAAATGTCAAGGGGTCTGAATACTTTCCGAATGCACTGTAAGTGAATTTGTCCCAATACTTTTGGTCCCCTAAAATGGGGGGACTATGTACAAAGACAGTTCATCCGATATGGATAAAAAAAATACCCTCAAATTAAAGCTGACAGTCTGCACTTTAACCTCATAACCATTGTAATATTTCAAATCAAAAGTGTACAGAGCCAAAACAACAAAACATGTGTTACTGTCCCAATACTTTTGGAGCTCACTGTATATCAATAGAGATGTATTGACTTGCGCGGCAACCCTAGACAGTGTTGCGTCATCTGTTGGAATGTTGCTTGGGCACGGGATAGGCCGAATGGCATCCTGGTAAACTTGAATAGCCCTAAGCTTTTCTCCGTCTTGGGGGGGCCCTTCACTTGCCAAATAACCGATCACCAGATCCAAAGTTGAGTACCACGCTGCTCCCGTCAATCTTGTCACCTGCTTCGTCTTTTGATTTTCATGTGTTGTTGTTGATGATTACATTCATTTTTGCTCTACTTTTTATCGCCTCTTTTCTTAATTTATACTCTATTCAGCAAATAGATAAGCTACAGCTTACAGTTGAAAAAAAACTATACTCTCATTCTAAGTCCTTAGCAGTGAGACAGGAAGTAATCCATCAAGCACGTGGATGGAGAATGGTGTAAACAGTGACGTTTGTCAGTCAAATCCAATCCAGAAAATGCAGAGCAATTATGAAACATCCTATTTGGCCTGGTGTGCCAAAGTGCAAGTGGGCGGAACGGAAAATGTGTTTCAGTGAAACTGCTTTTTTTGTGTTGACCGCTTGGCTCTTCCTGTGCCGGTGAAGCACTGGTTGGTGTATGGTTGATCTGATATGTAAATGAGGTAAATGTAAATATGTTGTGTCCAAGAAATTAAATAATGCATAAAATATTTCATATAATATGCCATTTAGCAGACGCTTTTATCCAAAGCGACTTACAGTCACGCGTGCATACATTTTTTTGTGTATGGGTAGTCCCGGGGATCGAACCCACTACCTTGGCGTTACAAGCGCCATGCTCTACCAGCTGAGCTACAGAGCTATAGCTACAAAACCCATGTCGTTGTAAATTTAACAAATTCAAAATAAAACAGTGGAAAAATTACACCAACTTTACCTAAGATCCAGTATGACAAAGCAGGTGCTGTGATTCTCACATAACACTTAGGAAAGTGTTAAAGGGACAGTTGTAAAATGACACATTGGTTTCCTTACCCTGTAAGCAGCCTAGGGACAAGGTATGACAGCAATCCATGCTTTGATTTAGTTTCCCTGGCACCGTTTCCACATGCTAACGTTTGGGTTATGTAGTCCTCCTGACATGGGGCCCTGAAGAGATGTATAATCCTAAAAGAAGGCAACATTAATTTTATATGAATAAAAACATAATTTACATTGAATGATCTAGAAACGCACACATCTAATTATGTTTCCTAATTTGCAGAGCATGTATAGAGCATAGAAGAACCATGACAAGGTACATTAAGAGGTTTGTACTTTAAATAATGACTGATATTTATTTATATATATTTTTCAAATACAACAAATTAACCTTTTCACTCTGATCAGGCAGTTAGGTGGTGGCTTTGGGGTCAATAACCACTACATGATCAGGTCGTTAGGTGGGTCATTCCTATAATGTGGAGCCTTTTCTGTCCCCAGGAAATATAACTTCTTATTTAGTGTAAAATGTGGATTCCAAAAGGCTTTAAATATAAAGTCAGTAAATATAAAAAAGTGTCCTTTACCTTAAAAACACAAAAATATGGATCTTGAAAGAGGGATTTTATGCATTTGTAACACTTTTTTTTTTGTGGATGTATGCGTTTTTGCCATGGCCCCAGGAGTTATTATTCAACTTCCTAGTTAAATTCTCTCATCAATAAATAAATAAAAAATTATTATTGAATGTATTTTCTTTCAGATTTTCTGTGTCCCTGATATCACTTTCCACCCTGTTAGTTTGCTGTAATTCTCCATTTAAAGAAAACAAACGCTTCCTACAAGGACACAGGAAGCATCAGAAGTTATCTGGTGGAAATAATAAATAGAATCAGTTTGATCAATGTTCCATGTTGTTAGTCTGTATGTCCCACTCACAAACTACAACCCTGTTAGGCTAAATTATAAAAAAAATATGTTTTACCAAATCTCAAAATATGTTTGAGGGAGAAGTTAAAATCCTGTTCAAGTGTTCACCATTATGTTAGCTCAATCTTGCTCGCTCACAGAGCTATGGCCAATTTAGGCTCAAAATGTCCACCCTGTTAGGATTATGCACCTAACAGGTTGTAAAATGGACACAAAAACATGAAGTGCATGAGCATGACCAATATGTTTTTCTGAAAGTCAGATGTGCTTTTTCTGATAGAATACATTTTTAAGTATATACTTTCTCCATAAAAATGTACAAGTTCCGAAAGGCACCGCAAAGTAGAAATGACCCAGGTGGTTGCTTTGGGTCCATAGCCACTAAACTATGGTTTATGCCTGAAGCAAAATACATTTAGTGCAGTCAGACCGCAAAGAGGTTATTTGGGTCCCTCTTGTGGTCAACGATGCTACCTACAATGAGTTGTCACAGCTCAATAGGGAGCCTACCCAATAAAATAATCATGACATTTGTATTACGGACAGTCGATGCAAATATATGCAAATTCACCTAAACATCTTTAGATTGATTTATGAAAATCATGGTCAGTTCTATAAAGGCAGCGACAGGAGAGGTGCTGTCCTCACACCGCAAAAAAGTTAGTCGTAGTCAAAAGTTGAGAATGACACAAATACTAATTTTCACAAAGTCTGCTGCCTCAGTTTTGATGATGGCAATTTGCATATACTCCAGAATGTGTGATCAGATTAATTGCAAAGTTCCTCTTTGCCATGAAAATGAACTTAATCCCCAAAAAAACATTTCCACTGCATTTCAGCCCTGCCACAAAAGGACCAGCTGACATCATGTCAGTGATTCTCTCGTTAACACAGGTGAGAGTGTTGACGAGGACAAGGCTGGAGATCACTCTGTCATGCTGATTGAGTTAGAATAACAGACTGGAAGCTTTAAAAGGAGGGTGGTGCTTGAAATCATTGTTCTTCCTCTGTTAACCATGGTTACCTGCAAGGAAACACGTGCCGTCATCATCGCTTTGCACAAAAAGGGCTTCACAGGCAAGGATATTGCTGCTAGTAAGATTGCACCTAAATCAACCATTTATTGGATCATCAAGAACTTCAAGGAGAGAGGTTCAATTGTTGTGAAGAAGGCGTCACGGCGCCCAAGAAAGTCCAGCAAGCGCCAGGACCATCTCCTAAAGTTGATTCAGCTGCGGGATCGGGGCACCATCAGTGCAGAGCTTGCTCAGGAATGGCAGCAGGCAGGTGTGAGTGCATCTGCACGCACAGTGAGACGAAGACTTTTGGAGGATGGCCTGGTGTCAAGAAGGGCAGCAAAGAAGCCACTTCTCTCCAGGAAAAACATCAGGGACAGACTGATATTCTGCAAAAGGTACAGGGATTGGACTGCTGAGGACTGGGGTAAAGTCATTTTCTCTGATTAATCCCCTTTCCGATTGTTTGGGACATCCGGAAAACACCTTGTCCGGAGAAGACAAGGTGAGCGCTACCATCAGTCCTGTGTCATGCCAACAGTAAAGCATCCTGAGACCATTCATGTGTGGGGTTGCTTCTCAGCCAAGGGAGTGTGCTCACTCACAATTCTGCCTAAGAACACAGCCATGAATAAAGAATGGTACCAACACATCCTCCGAGAGCAACTTCTCCCAACCATCCAAGAACAGTTTTGTGACGACCAATGCATTTTCCTGCATGATGGAGCACCTTGCCATAAGGTGATAACTAAGTGGCTCGGGGAACAAAACATCTACATTTTGGGTCCATGGCCAGGAAACTCCCCAGACCTTAATCCCATTGAGAACTTGTGGTCGATCCTCAAGATACGAGTGGACAAACAAAAACCCACAAATTCGGACAAACTCCAAGCATTGATTATGCAAGAATGGGCTGCCATCAGTCAGGATGTGGCCCAGAAGTTAATTGACAGCATGCCAGGGCGGATAGCAGAGGTCTTGAAAAAGAAGGGTCAACACTGCAAATATTGACTCTTCGCATAAACTTAATGTAATTGTCAATAAAAGCCTTTGACACTTATGGAATGCTTGTAATTATACTTCAGTATACCATAGTAACATCTGACAAAAATCTCTCATAACACTGAAGCAGCGAACTTTGAAGACCAATACTTGTGTCACTCAAAACTTTTGACCACGACTGTAGATTAACATACAGTACACTACTATATAATACACTGCACATACACTGTGCACAGAACATTAAGAACGCCTTCCTAATATTGAGTTGCCCCCTCCTTTCGCCCTCAGAACAGCCTCAATTCATCGGGGCATGGATTTCACAAGGTGTCAAAAGCGTTCCACAGGGATGCTGCATGATGACTCCAATGCTTCCCACAGTTGTGTCAAGTTGGCTGGGTGTCCTTTGGATTGTGGACCATTCTTGATACAGACGGGAAACTGTTGAGTGTGAAAAACCCAGCAGCGTTGCAGTTCTTGACACAAACCGGTGAGCCTGGCACCAACTACCATACCCCGTTCAAAGGCACTTACATTTTTTGTCTTCCCCATTCACTCTCTGAATTGCACACATACACAATCCATGTCTCAATTGTCTAAAAGCTTAAAAATCCTTCTTTAACCTGTCTCCTCCCCTTCATCTACACTGATTGAAGTGGATTTAACAAGTGACATCAATAAGGGATCATAGCTTTTACCTGGATTCACCTGGTCAGTCTGTCATAGAAAGAGCAGGTGTTCTTAATGTTTTGTACACTCAGTGTATATAATACAGGTAACTGCCAAAAAAAAGGTAACACTTGAGTAAATGAGGGATACAAAGTACAGTGCATTCGGAAAGTATTCAGACCCTTTGACTTTATCCACATTTTGCTACGTTACAGCCTTATTCTAAAATGAATCAATCTACAAACAATACACCCATAATGACAAAGCAAAAACAGGTTTGACGTTTTTGCTAATTTATTAAAAAGAGAAAACAGAAATACCTTATTTACATAAGTATTCAGACCCTTTGCTATGAGACTATAAAATGAGCTCAGGTGCATCCCGTTTCCATTGATCATCCTTGAGATGTTTCTACAACTTGATTGGAGTCCACCTGTGGTAAATTCAATTGATTGGACATGATTTGGAAAGGCACACCTGTCTATATAAGATTCCACAGTTGACATTTCAGGTCAGAGCAAAAACCAAGCCATGAGGTCGAAGGAATTGTCCATAGAGCTCTGAGGCAGGATTGTGTCGAGGCACAGATCTGGGGAAGGGTAGCAAAACATTTCTGCAGCATTGAAGGTCCCCAAGAACACAGTGGCCTCCATCATTCTTAAATGGAAGAAGTTTGGAACCACCAAGTCTCTTCCTAGAGCTGGCTGCCTGGGCAAACTGAGCAATCGGGGGAGAAGGGCCTTGGTCAGGGAGGTGACCAAGAACCCGATGGTCACTCTGACAGAGCTCCTCTGTGGTGATGGGAGAACCTTCCAGAAGGACAACCATCTCTGCAGCGCTCCACCAATCAGGCCTTTATGGTAGAGTGGCCAAATGGAAGCCACTCCTCAGTAAAAGGCACATATTGAACTCTTTGGCCTGAATGCCAAGCATCACATCTGGAGGAGACCTGGCACCATCCCTACGGTGAAGCATGGTGGTGGCAGCATCATGCTGTGGGGATGTTTTTCAGCAGCAGGGACTGGGAGACTAGTCAGGATCGAGGGAAAGATGAACAGAGCAAAGTAGAGAGATCCTTGATGAAAAACTGCTCCAGAGCGCTCAGGACCTCAGACTGGGGTGAAGATTCACCTTCCAACAGGACAACGACCCTAAGCACACAGCCAAGACAATGCATGAGTGGCTTCGGGACAAGTCTCTGAATGTCCTTGAGTGGCCCAGCCAGAGCCTGGACCTAAAAATCTCTGGAGAGACCTGAAAATAGCTGTGCAGCGACGCTCCCCATCCAACCTGACGGAACTTGAGAGGATCTGCAGAGAAGGGAGAAACTCCCCAAATGCCGAGCTCGTAGCGTCATACCCAAGATGACTCAAGGCTGTAATCGCTGCTAAAGGTGCTTCAAAGTACTGAGTAAATGGTCTGAATACTTACTTAAATGTCATTTGTAATACATTTGCAAAATTTCTAAAAACCAGTTTTTGCTTTGTCATTATGGAGTAGTGTGTGTAGATTGATGGAAAAAAACCTATTTCATCAATTTTCAAATAAGGCTGTAACGTAACAAAATGTGGAAAGCATCATGCTGTGGGGATGTTTTTCAGCGGTAGGGACTGGAAGACTAGTCAGGATTGAGGCAAAGATGAACGGAGCAAAGTACAGAGAGATCCTTAATGACTACCTGCTCAGGACCTCAGACTTGTACCGAAGCCACTACTGTGTTGTCTTGGCTGTGTGCTTAGGGTCGTTGTCCTGTTGGAAGGTGAACCTTCACCCCAGTCTGAGGTCCTGAGCGCTCTGGAGCAGGTTTTCATCAAGGATCTCTCTACTTTGCTCCGTTCATCTTTCCCTCGATCCTGACTAGTCTCCCAGTCACTGCTGCTGAAAAACATCCCCACAGCAAGATGCTGCCACCACTATGCTTCACTGTAGGGATGGTGCCAGGTCTCCTCCAGACATGATGCTTGGCATTCAGACAAAAGAGTTCAATTTGTGCCTTTTACTGAGGAGTGGCTTCCGTCTGGCCACTCTACCATAAAGGCCTGATTGGTGGAGTGCTGCAGAGATGGTTGTCCTTCTGGAAGGTTCTCCCATCTCCACAGAGGAACTCTAGAGCTCTGTCAGAGTGACCATCAGGTTCTTGGTCACCTCCCTGACCAAGGCCCTTCTTCCCCGATTGCTCAGTTTGGCCAGGCGGCCAGCTCTAGGAAGTCTTGCTGGTTCCAAACTTCTTCCATTTAAGAATAATGGATGCCACTGTGTTCTTGGGGACCTTCAATGCTGCAGAATTGTTTTGGTACCCTTCCCCAAATCTGTGCCTACGACACAATCCTGTCTCGGAGCTCTACGGACAATTGCTTCAAACTCACGGCTTGGTTTTTGCTCTGACATGCGCTGTCAACTGTGGGACCTTATATAGACAGGTGTGTGCCTTTCCAAATCATGTCCAATCAATTGAATTTACCACAGGTGGACTCCAATAAAGGTTGTAGAAACATCTCAAGGATGCTCAATGGAAACAGGATGCACCCGAGCTCAATTTCGCATCTCATAGCAAAGGGTCTGAATACTTAAGTAAATAAGGTATGTTTTTTTTTCTTCCAAAAAATGTAACCTGTTTTCACTTTGTCATTATGGGGTAGTGTGTGTAGATTGCTGAGAACCTTTTTTTTTTTTTATGTAATTCAATCCATTTTAGAATGAGGCTATAACGTAACTGTGGAAAAAGTAAAAGGGGTCTGAACACTTTCCGAAGGCACTGTATGTACAGTAAGAAATCCTTTTTAGCCATAACCATTTTCCCTCAGGTCAACCATATACGCTTTTAAAGTGTCAAAATGTATAACTGTCTACGTTTTGAGACTTCCGTGAAGTAAAATGACTCCAGAATTGATGTATGGTTGAAAATATATTTCAAATATTATCTTTATTCATTCTATGATAGATGTACACCACTTGAGACTGTGATAAAAGCACACAAAGGCTATGGACTGAAATCTGGTCAGAGACATTTGGAACCTTAGAGTTAAAAACAGATAAAAATATTAGACGTGTTATTTTTAATAAAGCAGAAAGTTACAGGGGAAAGAGGAGAAGAAGGTATGTGCCACGTTGACTTCTTGTCATTGCTATTGATGTTTTATTCTGTACAGAGGACAATTTTGTACTAAATTAATCTAGATAACACTACATAAAACAAAGTAATTCATATGTACAATATTAAATGAAGCCACATAGTACAGATCACATACAAAAAGGACACTTGTTAAGTTATTCTACTTTGGAAAGTACATGTTCAACTAAAAACCTGCAGCGGCCAAGCCAAGAATTCAGAAAAACAGTCACCAAAACATTTTTTTGTGTCTAACTTGTCATACAAGTCATTTATCTGTGTGTGTGTGTTCAAGAAAACAAACCATGACAGTTTGAACACAAATAAAAAGAAAACTGATCAAACATCTTTCCAAACGATACTGTTATATAAAATATGTTTTTTTAGGATCAAAAATTGTTTTGGCGAGTGCCATTCGTCCAGGAAAAAAAGATACATGTTTAAAATGGTAGTTAAATGAACACCTTTTTGCATTTAAGAAAGTATTAATAATGCAGTTACCAAGCCAAGCCTGGATGTCGGTCTTTCAGCATTGGCCATTTCCATTGGCAACTACAATGCTAACACCAGCATCCAGGCTACCAGTTGCCTGGGACTAGACAACAGAAAATACATTACAGATTGGATACGCATGCTAGATTTGCAAGTTCAAACAATGGTACCAGAGAAAGACTAACATTTACAAGGAGGCAATCAAATCAAATTGTATTCGTCACATGCTTCGTAAACAACAGGTGTGCACTAACAGTTGTTAGCAATTTATTTTATTCTTCAACAACACAGACCCCAAAGCAAATCAGGGGGAGAAAAATATATTTATTCAAAGTGAACAAATCCTTAGTTGTTATGCTGGAAAGTGGATGGTAGATGTTAATTCTTCCCCGTTCTCATTGTTTCTCCACAGAACAAAGAGACAGGATGTAGTTTAGACCCAAGCCTAGCCTGTGGTTGATCAATTAGAATTCATTGCAGTAAAATTGGGCCAATGTCCAAAATACAAAGTATCCCGTTTCAGCTTCAACGTATAGATAATTTGGACCAATGAGAACTTGCCACACATAGCTATGAGTCCCGGACTGGAACCCCTACACAGATTCTAAACTGAAAAACAACCTGTGTCCCTGACCCATTAATCTTCAGTTCCCCATGACAGAAAAACAACTAGTTCCATTGATCTTTAGTTCTCTGCGTTGTGTATTTATCTTTGAATATTCTTACAGTGAAATGCTTACTTATGAGCCCTTTCATTGTCCAATCCAGGAATGGACAGTTCCTGACTTGAGAAGGCAGAACGGACTGTACATATAGACTCAACAGGATACTGAAGAAAGCTTCATTGAAGATACACAAACACGTCACATCTTTCAAGTTTTCAGGAAGTGCTTTTTAGGTAGTACAATAGACTTATTCTTAACGGTTACAGATTTCATCCAAAGAGGGAGTCAGGTGTGAAATCACCTCTTTCTCGCCCTCTTACTGCTCAGTCTCTACTTTCTCTATGTGAATGTGCCTGTGAATCAGTATATTATGAGCAATGGACACATATGCTCATTCAACTGTCACATTAAATGTTTTTGACATCCAAACAGTGTTGCCATTCTCATCGAGGCCAATAATAATAATGTAATATTCCTCCACACGATAAACGGCTCTCTGATGTCTTACCGAAGTTAAGATCTTTCTGTTCCTTACTTCACACAAGACAAGTAAGAGTCCTCTCAGCGCCACAGCAAAGCACCTCTGGGTAGGAGGGTACTGGTAAAAACCAACATGGGGAAACGTGAGAACGCTTAGGGGGGGTACAAGAGGGACAGGGCATGTGATATCATGGGTACTTCTGGAACGAATGGAGGACAACGCTCGACTAGCAAGCAGCTACAGGGCTGCAAGCCAGGCTCCTGAAAAGCCTGCATCTGAGGACAAGATGTGCGTTTGAGATGGACTTCATTACAGTCTGGCTGTGCAGAATCACTGATCTACAAGATCACCCTGCATCCCAAATAACAACTTATTATGTGATCGAGATGAGTAATTCTGCAGTTCGCCTTCCTCAAACTGATACCCTCAGGTAAGGTGTCATGTCGTCATTTCAGTTGGAGCGTTTTGGAATGTTCTGCATAATGCAGCGTTACAGTGTGTGGCTACAGGTGTCTTGATGGACTCTGTGTCAAACCAAACCCTTCCTGGCTGGTCATGGAGAGTTAAATGAAGCTTCCCAAATAGCAGTGAGAACTGGGGACATACTGACATGGTCTAAAATGGCTTATGAATATGACAAACTGGGTGCAGACTAACGACCACCTGATGTGTTTCTCTGTATGAAATAAGTACCATTGTTTGAACTGTCAATATTTCACTGTTCTGGCTCGCATACTGCCAACGGACTTCAACAGTTGAATGTGATAAGGGAAATAAGTCCAAAGAAAACAATGTGCATGGCACTAACTGTAGAGTGTAAAGCGTCCAGTGTCCACAGAGAACCTCCCCCCCATCCTAGTCTTCGTCAGAACAGATGGATCAGTCCTGCTGCTCTTCAACTTATAAAAACAACAAAAGCTTAATTGAATCATCTGAGGCCAAAGAAAACAAAGGCAAACGACGCAGGCTGTCTACCTAGATAGTTATCCTGGTTTCTCTCACACAGAGAAAAACATGGACACAGAAAGAACACAAACGGTCTTGGCACTGGCAGATGTCCCTGGGATTAAATGAAATAAAAAAATAACTAAGAAACAAAACGTCCGGAAAGTCGAGCCAACAGCCCTCCCCCTCCATCCAACAGCCCTCCCCCTCCACCCAACAGCCCTCCCCCTCCACCCAACAGCCCTCCCCCTCCACCCAACAGCCCTCCCCCTCCATCCAACAGTCTCTGTTCTTTGACAGAAGAGGAAAGGAGCCTTCTCATCCAGTTTCTGCCCTCTACGTTAGTTGTGCATTCTACCAACTGCGCCCAATGGGGGAACATAGGATCGTGTCATGTAGCAAGTGTAACGGAACTTCCCCATTTTTCATTCGTACATTAAGAGCCGGAAGGGATGAGCCGATACTGTTTTATGCAAGATTCAACTAAAAAAAAAATAGTCGGCAAGACTAAAAAGAAAGTTGTGGCCCCACCCCACCCAAAAAGAAACACCTGAGAAAGCAGAAATCCGAGGGAGGGTGGAGGTGGGATGTGGAGGGGCGAAGGGACTCCCCTAGGCTACTGGACACGAGAGTGAGAGGAGAGAGAAGAGAGAGCTCCCCTAGGGGACTGGGCACTAGAGGAGAGGGAGAGGAGGGGACAGGACACTAGAGGAGAGGGAGAGGAGGGGACAGGGCACTAGAGGAGAGGGAGAGGAGGGGACAGGACACTAGAGGAGAGGGAGAGGAGGGGACAGGACACTAGAGGAGAGGGAGAGGAGGGGACAGGACACTAGAGGAGAGGGAGAGGAGGGGACAGGGCACTAGAGGAGAGGGAGAGGAGGGGACAGGACACTAGAGGAGAGGGAGAGGAGGGGACAGGACACTAGAGGAGAGGGAGAGAGGAGGGGACAGGGCACTAGAGGAGAGGGAGAGGAGGGGACAGGACACTAGAGGAGAGGGAGAGGAGGGGACAGGACACTAGAGGAGAGGGAGAGGAGGGGACAGGACACTAGAGGAGAGGGAGAGAGGAGGGGACAGGACACTAGAGGAGAGGGAGAGGAGGGGACAGGACACTAGAGGAGAGGGAGAGAGGAGGGGACAGGGTACTAGAGGAGAGGGAGAGGAGGGGACAGGACACTAGAGGAGAGGGAGAGAGGAGGGGACAGGGCACTAGAGGAGAGGGAGAGAGGAGGGGACAGGGCACTAGAGGAGAGGGAGAGGAGGGGACAGGACACTAGAGGAGAGGGAGAGGAGGGGACGGGACACTAGAGGAGAGGGAGAGGAGGGGACGGGGCACTAGAGGAGAGGGAGAGGAGGGGACGGGGCACTAGAGGAGAGGGAGAGGAGGGGACAGGACACTAGAGGAGAGGGAGAGAGGAGGGGACAGGGCACTAGAGGAGAGGGAGAGGAGGGGACAGGGCACTAGAGGAGAGGGAGAGGAGGGGACAGGACACTAGAGGAGAGGGAGAGAGGAGGGGACAGGACACTAGAGGAGAGGGAGAGGAGGGGACAGGGCACTAGAGGAGAGGGAGAGGAGGGGACAGGGCACTAGAGGAGAGGGAGAGGAGGGGACAGGGCACTAGAGGAGAGGGAGAGGAGGGGACAGGACACTAGAGGAGAGGGAGAGGAGGGGACAGGACACTAGAGGAGAGGGAGAGAGGAGGGGACAGGACACTAGAGGAGAGGGAGAGGAGGGGACAGGGCACTAGAGGAGAGGGAGAGGAGGGGACAGGACACTAGAGGAGAGGGAGAGAGAGGGGGACAGGACACTAGAGGAGAGGGAGAGAGGAGGGGACAGGACACTAGAGGAGAGGGAGAGGAGGGGACAGGACACTAGAGGAGAGGGAGAGGAGGGGACAGGACACTAGAGGAGAGGGAGAGGAGGGGACAGGGCACTAGAGGAGAGGGAGAGGAGGGGACAGGGCACTAGAGGAGAGGGAGAGGAGGGGACAGGGCACTAGAGGAGAGGGAGAGGAGGGGACAGGGCACTAGAGGAGAGGGAGAGAGGAGGGGACAGGGCACTAGAGGAGAGGGAGAGAGGAGGGGACAGGGCACTAGAAGAGAGGGAGAGGAGGGGACAGGGCACTAGAGGAGAGGGAGAGGCAGACCTAGAGCCCATCGTGGGTAGTGATCATGCCGTCGGCTCGGCGATGGGTCTCCAAGGCTTTTGCGGTGTAGATGTCCTGAGGGAGATCCGACTTACGCCGCACTAGAGGCCGGTCTTTTCTCTGGTCTCTCGGTTGTAACTGCAACAGGGGAAGGGGGGAGAGTGTTAGAGACTGTTAGGCCCAATGGAATAAAAATGGTTAGCTTGTAACTACAGTATTCTCTTGGGTAAGGTACAATTAAGTTTTTGCCACAAGTACCAGTCCTTTTTTCACATCACAAATTGATGTTTAGAAAGTATCACCAATGGACAGAAAACCGCTCACCATGCTTCATGCTAATGAACTAAGGCAGCCATGCACCAAACAGGAAGGTGAGAAAATAGTTGGTGAAATGTTAGATACCAGGACATTTAAACACACACACACAGAGAGAGAGAGAGAGAGAGAGAGAGAGAGAGAGAGACAGAGAGACAGAGAGACAGAGAGACAGAGAGACAGAGAGACAGAGAGACAGAGAGACAGAGAGACAGAGAGACAGAGAGAGAGAGAGAGAGAGAGAGAGAGAGAGAGAGAGAGAGAGAGAGAGAGAGAGAGAGAGACAGAGAGACAGAGAGACAGAGAGAGAGACAGAGAGAGAGACAGAGAGAGAGACAGAGAGAGAGACAGAGAGACAGAGAGACAGACAGAGAGACAGACAGAGAGACAGAGAGAGAGAGAGAGAAGAGATAGAAGAGAAGAGATAGAAGAGATCGAAGAGAAGAGATAGAGAGAGAAGAGAGAAGAGAGAAGAGAGAGCAGACAATAACTAAAATGTACTAGATTCCAGTGTTCAATCCGTGGTCTGACGCGTCATCCCTCCTCTATAGGAGATACAGTTGGGGACCAAAATTCACAACATGTCTCACAGTAGATCATGATGAATAGGATGACAGGTGCAGGGGGGGA
This sequence comes from Coregonus clupeaformis, assembly GCF_020615455.1. Classification (NCBI taxonomy): domain Eukaryota; kingdom Metazoa; phylum Chordata; class Actinopteri; order Salmoniformes; family Salmonidae; genus Coregonus; species Coregonus clupeaformis. The sequence goes on along the minus strand of NC_059212.1, from coordinate 6,446,603 downwards.
CCTGATCCTAGATCAGCACTGACGGACAGTTACCTGAGTGACTTCTCCCGTTAAAGTCTTTTTTAACCTGTGAACTTCTTCAGAGGTTAATGGACCATCAGACTTCATTGCTACTGGACCATTGAGGCCAGTGGAATCAACAGGCATAAGAGACTGACGTAACACAAAGACAAATGGGAGAAAGACTTAAGTCGCATGCAAAGAAGGGTGAATCAGAGAGAGGTTAGATAAACAGAAGGGTTCGAAAGAAGTGTGAATCAGAGAGCGGTTAGAAACTGATGCTGGAGTCATCGCTTCTATTAGTGATCTGGTGAGTGTAGAACAGGATGCAGTGCAGACAGACTAATTCACTGATTGTTAGTACTGTCATTAAGAGTAGATATCATAGTAGATCGTTTTACCTTACACTAGGACTGTTCCAACATCCAACTTAGCACACTACCTAGAATAAAACAAGATATTGGGAATGCAGTTCACAGTAGGTACTTCTACCTTAGTTTACATTTACTGAGACCAGAAATGAAGCAATATATTGGGAATGCAGTTTAGGAAGACCATTCAGTCAACTGGCTTTTCATTTGACTTAGTACAGGGTTGGCTACGGAGATCTTATGCCAATATATCATATCATTCAGCACCCAATCAATCTCCTGATCTTAACCAGTAAAGGGTGATGTAGTGGATGCAGAAATTATTTGGTAGAATAAAAAAAAACTGGTCATGCTCTGCACAGCAAACAGTCCTCAGAGGGAAGACAGAAAGAAGACAGAATAACTTCAGCTCTCTAGATGGCACACATGTACACACTGCTGTGACTCTCAGATGTGTCCCTCACTCACCTGTGGGTTGGATTTGGCAAGGTTCTCAATCTTGATCCAGGCCTCTTCCCGGTCTTTTGACTTGGCCTTCTCTCTATAGGACAAAACAAACAAACAAATATCTACAGTCATCAACATCACCTATAGTCATCAACAACAGTCATCATCGCCACCAACAGGCATCACCATCCCCATCTAAAGGTATCACCATCACCATCTATAGTCATCAACATCAAATCATCACCACCGTCTATAGTCACCACCGTCTATAGTCACCACCACGGTCTATAGTCACCACCACCACAGTCCTCACCACCACCGTCTATAGTCCTCACCACCACCACCGTCTATAGTCCTCACCACCACCGTCTATAGTCCTCACCACCACCGTCTATAGTCCTCACCACCACCGTCTATAGTCATCACCACCACCGTCTATAGTCCTCACCACCACCACCACCGTCTATAGTCCTCACCACCACCACCACCGTCTATAGTCATCACCACCACCACCACCGTCTATAGTCATCACCACCACCACCACCGTCTATAGTCATCACCACCACCACCACCGTCTATAGTCATCACCACCACCACCACCGTCTATAGTCATCACCACCACCGTCTATAGTCATCACCACCACCGTCTATAGTCATCACCACCACCACCACCGTCTATAGTCATCACCACCACCACCACCGTCTATAGTCATCACCACCACCACCACCGTCTATAGTCATCACCACCACCACCACCGTCTATAGTCATCACCACCACCACCACCGTCTATAGTCATCACCACCACCACCACCGTCTATAGTCATCACCACCGTCTATAGTCATCACCACCACCACCACCGTCTATAGTCATCACCACCACCACCACCGTCTATAGTCATCACCACCGTCTATAGTCATCACCACCGTCTATAGTCATCACCACCGTCTATAGTCATCACCACCGTCTATAGTCATCACCACCGTCTATAGTCATCACCACCGTCTATAGTCATCACCACCGTCTATAGTCATCACCACCGTCTATAGTCATCACCACCGTCTATAGTCATCACCAGCATCATTATTATAGTCATTACAATGTATAGTCCTTCAGATATGCAAATCTGAATGAGAATATTTCATATGTATAGTCATTACAATACCGTCTAAATTTGAGATTAACAAATCCGGATTAACATATTTTATCATAATCTATTTCCCATTACAATATATAGTCAAGACTTGAGATATGCTAATCTGAATGAGAATATTGTATATTACATACTTGTTTTTCTCTGCTCTGAACTGTTGTGTGCAGTCATCAAACAGCTTCTGGTTCATCTCCATGAAGAGCTTGAGAGCATTGTAGATGAGGCCATGGATGGTCCTGCACACACAGACAGACAGAGACAGAGACACAGACAGACAGACAGACAGACAGAGACACAGACACAGACACAGACACAGACACAGACAGAGACACAGACAGAGACACAGACAGAGACACAGACAGAGACACAGACAGAGACACAGACAGAGACACAGACACAGACAGACAGAGACACAGACAGACAGAGACACAGACAGAGACAGAGACACAGACAGAGACACAGACAGAGACACAGACAGAGACACAGACAGAGACACAGACAGAGACACAGACAGAGACACAGACAGAGACAGAGACACAGACACAGAGACACAGACAGACAGAGACACAGACAGACAGCAGTGAGTCTTGTCTGCAGTCCGGTTTAAAAGGACAGCCCTGTCCTCCAGCCCAAACCTAAATGAGATCCCGGTGAATGACTAAAGTAGGTCTGAACTAATGTTAAGCTCCCTGCAGTCAAAACTAGCACTTTCAGAGCAGCTTAAATGTTAAAGAATTCTCATTCACACATAAAACAGTTGGGTAAGGTGGTGAACTTTGAATCATTAAAATTCAGCTAAATGAAATATGCCTCCAAGGGACCTGGGACGAAATTCGTTTTATTGGAATTTTGTTTGATTGAACCTGCCTGGAGTGCCAGATGTCTGTGCGCTTTTGGGACTGCTCTGGTTATTTTGCGCCAGGCAAGATAACGAAAGCCAGGCAAGGTCAATCAAGCGCAGCTAAAACATAAAAAAATAAAGAAAAAAAAATAGTATTTGAACCCAGGTCTGGCAAACACTACATGTTCTGAGAAATTGGAGTGAGTGGCCTACCGGGCAGATCATGTCACGTTTACTAGGCCACACAGAGGACAGCGAAAATGTCTTATTGGACCAGGTAGTCCCTCCCCATTTTGGTTTGTGGTCTTCCTTTTGGTGCCTAATGAAAACGGCCCAGACGGAGGACGGGCTACTCACTTGTTCCAGTGGGTCTTGGAGTTGCGGTAGAGCGCCGGGAACATGATGGGCAGGATCTTGGCGGCGTTGTCGCTGATCAGACTCATGATGTACTCGTTGTTCCAGTAGTAGAGAGCCCTCTCTGCCACCTGCACAGTGACCCAAAGCATACAGCACCACCGGTCAGGACAGCTCACACTGCTTTCAACGGCAGGAGAGCTCATATAGAGTTAGAGGAGTAATAGGAGTTGATTGGTGAAACGTCCTTCCATGAAATAACTGCTCCAACATATCTCTAGAACCCCTCATGTTGGTTTCCACTACAGGGTCGAACCAGGCGGAACAGCCATTACGTCCTGGTTCTTGTTTTGTTTCAATGGACTACTTAGTTCTAGGAACCAACTAGAAACATTTCACTACTCAATGTTCACTTTCCCACAAGACCGTAATGACTAAAAGTCAAAGGTCACCAATAACAGGGTTCCCATGGCCTAGGGTCAGTCACCTGGAAGTGTGGGCTGGACACACACTTGGCCAGCTGCCTGAACAATGGCTCCATGACCTTGACGAACTCAGACGGCTCGATGACGTCCAGAATCTCCTCCAGCTCGTTAAGGAACATCACCTCTTTGGGGGAGTGAGTCTTGGGCCAGTATTTGAGAAGGGCCATAACCACCTGGTAGACATATTGAGCAGGGAGTGGAGTGGATATTGACCAATAGATCAGTGAGTAACACTTATAATAACGTTAATGAATAAACATCAACATTTACTTTAACTTTATAAAAAGTAAATTTTAAATAGTGTATGTTATTAAAAAACATGTATTAACATGCAAAGACAATTTATACACATTTATAATGTTCATAAAAGTTGTTATAAAGTGTAACCTATCAGTTTTGATCAACGGGTCGATATGCATTGCAATATCAATACCGTCGGAGACGACGGAATACAGCATCACTGAAGGGGTAATCAATACACCTTACTTGTGAGGAGAAATGTAATGACTTACTGGTTCAGTGAGAGTGCTGTCCTTCTCTAGAAACTGTACCACACAGTATGCCAGCTAGGGAGGAGAAAAACACGACAGGACACAATTACTGGTGATCCTGGCTGATCATATCAGTCTTAATTGTGTTGACATTCACAACGACAATAGTCACTAACAAATAATGGCAGTCTATGAAGTTGCATTAACTGGAATACTTTGGACTCCGTGATACTAGCAGTATAACAGCAACATAACAAAGCAGTGACCTTTTGTGAGGGGAGTTGTCATTTTGCATTAGGCTGGGTCAAAACAAACACAGTAGATCTAGCTGTGTGCCCTTGAGCAAGGCACTTAACCCTAATTGCTCCTGTAAGTCGCTCTGGATAAGAGCGTCTGCTAAATGACGAGAGAGAGAGAGAGAGAGAGAGAGAGAGAGAGAGAGAGAGAGAGAGACTCATTTTGAAGGAAAATTAAAAACAGTTATGAAATCTTTTCACGTTGCAATTTACAAGGATTGAAGTCCTTTGCTTTTGGGCTAAAGAGCAGAAACCCAGACTTCCTTAAATAAATTGATGATGTTGATATTGTAGTACTACAGGAAACATTGTGCAGATGTGATGTTTCCACTGGCTGTCCACTAGGTTATAGGGAGATAATCGTACCATCCACCAAATTAAAAGGAATCACACAGGGCAGAGACTCAGGAGGAATGCTAATATGCTATAAATCTGAACTAACTAATTCAATTGAATTGATCAAAACAGGATAATACTTTTTCTGGTTAAAAATCAACAAGGAGGCTCTTAACAGATAAAAACATCTTCCTCTGTGCCACATACATTCCCCCCTCAGAGTCCCCCTACTTCAATGAAGAGAGTTTCTCCATTCTAGAGGGGGAGATTAGTTACTTTCAGGCCCAAGGCAACATACTGGTCTGTGGAGACCTGAATGCTAGAACAGCCACTAGACACTATTAACAGTCATGGGGACAAACACCTACCGGGAAGCAACAACCCCCCCCCAGAAACAACTATGACAAAGTGAAAAACAAAAATGGAGTACAGCTCCTGAAGCTCTGTCGAACACTGGGTCTGTACATAGTCAATGGTAAGCTAAGAGGGGACTCTTTTGGTAGGTACACCTACAGCTCATCTCTTGGCAGCAGTACTGTAGACTACTTCATCACCGACCTCAACCCAGAGTCTCTCAGAGGCTTCACAGTTAGCCCACTAACACCTCTCTCAGACCACAGTAAATCTGAGAAGAGCAGAACCCAACCATGAAGCATCAGGGCCCAATAAATTACATGGTACTAAACAGGCCTATAGATGGAGTGCAAACAGTACAGAAATCTGCAAAAAAATACAATCTCTCCTGGACAACTTTTTAGCCTTAACATTCTCCTACAGCAATGAAGATGTACATTTGGCCATTTGGAACATAAACTTTATATTTGAAAAAAAGCCTCCTTGGCTAATCTAAAGAAACATAAGAGCAAACCAAAAAGAATGGATAATAAAAAATGGTTTGATAATGATTGAAAAAAAATCGAAGAAAGTCATTGAGATATATATCTAATCAAAAACAAAGAGACCCAGACAACAAAAATATACGCCTTCAATATGGGGAAAAACTGAAGCAATACAAACACACCCTAAGAACAAAAAAGGAACAGCACATTAGAAATCAGCTGGATGTAATTGTGGAATCCATAGAATCAAACCACTTCTGGGAGAATTGGAATAAATTAAACAAACCTCATAATGAGGAATTGGCTATCCAAAATGGGGATATGTGGAGAAATCACTTTGCAAACCTCTACAGCAATATAACAAAGAGCCCAGAACAACAAGATATACAAGAAAAATTACAAATCCTTGAATCAGCAGTCAAAGACTATCAAAATAATTAGAGGAATTTGCGTTAACAGCAACTTGGGGGAAATTCTCTGCAGTATCATAAACAGCAGACTACATCATTTCCTTGATGAACACAACATCCTAAGCAGAAGTCAGAAAAACATTTTTATGATCGTACAACAGACCACATTTACACTCTCCACACTAATTGACAAACAAGTAAACCAAAACAAAGGCAAAATCTACTCGTGTTTTGTAGACGTCAAGAAAGCATTTGATTCAATTTGGCACAAAGGTCTTTTTTTACAAACTAATAGAAAGTGGTATTGGAGGGAAAACATATGATGTTATTAAATCAATGTACACTAAAAACAAAATGTGTGGTTAAAATTGGCAACAAGCAAACAGACTTATTCTCTCAGGAACGTAGAGTGAAACAGGGCTGCCCAATAAGTCCAACACTATTTAACATCTACATTAATGAATTGGCAAAAACATTAGAAGAATCGGCAGCACCTGGTCTCACCCTACACAACACTGAAATCAAGTGTCTGCTGTACGAAGATGACCTGGTGCTACTGTCTCCCACTAAGGAGGGGTTACATCAGCATCTAGATCATCTGCACAGGTTCTGTCAGACCTGGGGCCTCATGTATCAATCTTGCGTACGCACGAAAACACGGCGTACGCCAGCTTTCACGTTCACGGTCAGATGTACTAACAGTGAAATTAACGTAAGAATGTGCGTTCTTCCACATAAACTTCAGGCCTGGCGTACGTACATTTTTGTGATGTTTGTCCGTTGGCGACTCATAGAGGCAATAAAGTGAAGTGGCAAACATTACACTACGAACTGTTCTATCGCACCTGCCAGATATTGCTTATAATTTGTAATTGATAAATGATTTGCCATATTATTGTCACACGAGTCTTATTAGAATATTCTATTAATTATGCAATTAAGTAAGAACATATATAAAGGATGTGAAAATTGATACAACCCGTCTAGCAAAGGCAGCTTTGGCTTTATTAGAAGACATTTTCAATGGACAAATCCGGAGAGAACGAGTTTTTAGGGACCACGGTGATTTTCTGGCCCACGACGATGACTGGCTCATCAGCCGTTTCAGATTTCCAAGGGCTATACTCTTGGAGCTCTGCGCTGAGTTGGGTCCGAATTTGGAAAGAGAGACAGTGAGGAGCCACGCATTACCCGTTCCTTTACAGGTGCTTACTACACTTGGTTTCCTAGCAACCGGTTCTTTCCAAAGAGAACTGGCAGACCGCTCAGGAATAAGCCAGTCGTGTTTGAGCCGTGCAATGCCACCTGTATGGGACGGCATCATCCGCTTGTCTACCAGGTATATAACGTTTCCCATACGATGCAGGTGACCAGCCAAACATCAAAGCGCAATTTGCAGCGATAGCCGGTTTTCCTAATGTAATCGGAGCGATCGACTGCACACATATTGCTATAAAGGCGCCATCTGAAGACGAATTTGCATATGTGAATCGGAAACATTTCCATTCAATAAATGTGCAGATTATATGTGATGCACAAATGCGCCTAACAAATATTGTGGCAAGGTGGCCTGGGTCAACCCATGATTCATATATCCTTACAAACAGCATGGTTGGGATGAGACTCCAAGCTGGCAGGGTGCGCGATGGGTGGCTACTTGGTAAGTTATGCATTTAAATGTATGGTTCTATCTAAAAGTAAAATGTTTGTGTCTGTAATTATTATTACTGCCCATCAGGAGACAGTGGTTATCCACTAAAGACGTGGCTGTTAACCCCCCTCACCAACCCACAAACTGACCGAGAGCGCAGATACAATGATGCCCATTCCCGCACTCGGTCAGTTGTGGAGCGGGCGATTGGGCAGCTGAAATGTCGGTGGCGCTGCCTTGACAGGACCGGGGGATGCTGTTATACCGCCCTGACAAGGTTTGCCGCATCATACTGGCCTGTGGAGTGCTGCACAATGTCGCACACAGGCATGGCATACCCCTTGGTGAGGTGGGGGGCACCGCCAGATGACCCTGACCCAGGACCAGTATATGTGCAGCACAATCAACAAGCCATTCAGGCCCGTCAACGTGTAATTGCGACAATATAAATGGTACTCAGACACAAAGTTCATTTTTTTGACCAATTCTTTTAATGAATGGCTTATTTCTGTGAGTGCGTCAGTGACATTTTTAAGGTGACTGTTCATTTCTTCAATGGCCCTAACAATTTGTTGTTGTGACTCCAGAACAGCATGCGTCAAGACACGGCCAGATGGACGGGCTTCAGCACTGAGGGGAACATTAGAGACACGGGGAGACGCTGGACTGAATGGGCTCTGGCTGCTCAGGTGGTGCGGACTCTGAGTGCGTGCCAGTGGACGTTCCTGCGGTTCCTAAGTCCAATTAAACACAGGCACATCTTAACAGTAATTTGAGTCTGTTCCTTATTAATGGGTACACGCATTTGCAATAAAAGCAGTGGATACGTGAAATCTCTGGTGTACCTTTTGCTATATTGCATGCATTTTAAAATTAAACGGTGGCTGGCTATGTATATCAAAGTTAAGGAAATAAATCTGAGTCACCTTGCTGGCAGTCCTGTAGTATATCCGAGTCTCCTACATCAGCGGATACGATTCCAGAGATTAACGTGTCTCCTACAATAGAGGCAACTCTCTGATCAAAGGGTGCAAGTTCATCGGTCCCTGTACCACCGCCTGTTCTGCCCACACTTTGTCGGTGCGCAGCAGTTCTCCGCTTAACTTCCACCTTTATGTCTGACCATTTCTTCTTCAGTTCATTTACGGTGCGACTCTCAGATCCCACCGCGTTGACGGCATCAGACAAACTCGCCCACTCTTTTTTCTTTCTTTTGTTATTAATTCCAGAGGACAGATTTCCAAATAAAATATTTTTCTTGTTTCTACCTCTGATAGTAGCACCTCTAATTCGTTTTCAGTGAAATTTCGTTTCTTGCTTGCTTTAGCCATGTTCTTGCAGGTTTATTTTGCCAAATTGGACTAATTACCATATTTAAATTGATTTAATTGAGGGAGGAGACAGGGTGTGGTGTGGTGCTCGTGCATGTGCGCTCAATTTCGCGTTGATTGGGATGTACAAAGAGAATGTATGTGGAATGCTGCGTACGCAGAGATTCATACATCAGATTTTTTTGGTGCGTACGCACATTTATGGCTTTGTCCGTACGCAATGTTTTAGTATGAATTCAACGCAAGTCTTTGTACATGAGGCCCCTGGGCTCTGACCGTTAATCTAAAAAAAAACATATATAATGATATTCCAAAAAAGGTCAGGCTGTTTGGACACAGTTCTATTAGAACACACCAAAAATTACACGTATCTAGGACTAAATATCAGCAACACAGGTATCTTACACATGGCTGTGAATGAGCTGAGAGACAAAGCAAGAGACAATTCCAATTAGAATCTGGATCAAAATGTTCCAATCAGTTATAGAACCAATTGCTCTATATGGCAGCGGAGTATGGGGTCCGCTTCCTAATACTGAATTCACCAAATGGGACAAACATCCAATCGAAACACTGCATGCAGAGTTTTGCAAAACTGTGTTGCAAGTGAAAAGAAAACCTCAAAATAACGCACGTAGAGCAGAATTGGGCCAATACCCCCTCCTTATTCGAATAGAAAAAAAAGAGCCATCAAATTTTACAACCATCTAAAAACAAGTGACCCCAAAACATTCCATCACACAGCTCTACTATGACAAGAGATGAAACAAGAGAAGAGTCCCACCGGCCAGCTGGTTCTGAGGCTCAGTTCACTAACCAGAAAAATATATGTCACCTATTGGAAAGACACCACATAAAATCAAAGTAAACTTCAATGTTATTTGGCTCTAAACAGACAGTACATGGTGGCAGACTATCTGACCACTGTGACTGATAGAAAACTGAGGAAAACAATGACTAGGTACAGACTCAGTGAGCACAGTCTGGCTATAGAGACTGGTCGTCACAGGCAAACCTGGCTGCCCAGAGAGGACAGGCTGTGCTCACTCTGCCCCCGGGGAGAGGTAGAGACAGAGCTGCATTTCCTATTACACTGTGACAAATACTCAGACCTAAGAGAATCTTTCTTTCCCCAAATTATCATTCAGTGCAAAGAATTTTAAACTATAAAATATTTATTGGGTGAAAAGCCAAATGTGTCCTCCTGCCAAAACCTGAGGGAAAGCCAGTGAAAAGTGTAATGTAATGTCAATAATATTTCCTGTTTTGTTTTGGCTTTCATTCCATGTAATGTGTCTTCTCAGTCATGTTGAGACTGTTCGACTACTATTGCTTTAATGTATTGTTATTCTCATTAATATTGCTGTTAATGGTAATCCCATTTCCACTACTACTATTTTTATTGCTGTTGTTTTGTGTATACTTTGACGAAGTATGTAATTTAACTTGCCATGTCAATAAAGTCTATTGAATTGAGACAGAGAGAAAGAGAGAGAGACAGAAAGCGACAGAGACACACAGAGCGAGCGGGACACAGAGCGAGCGGGACACAGAGCGAGCGGGACACAGAGCGAGCGAGAGACACATTTTACATTTACATTTTAGTCATTTAACAGACGCTCTTATCCAGAGCGACTTACAGTTAAGTGAGTGCATACATTATTTTTTTATTTTTCATACAGTGGGAATCGAACCCACAACCCTGGCGTTGCAAACGCCATGGTCTACCAACTGAGCTACATCCCTGTCGGCCATTCCCTCCCCTACCCTGGGCCAATTGTGCACCGCCCCATGGGTCTCCCGGTCGTGGCCGGCTACGACAGAGCCTGGATTCGAACCAGGATCTCTAGTGGCACAGCCTTAGACCACTGCGCCACTCGGGAGACACAGAGAGCTCGAGAGGTCGGCCCAGAGAGCACGAGAGGCCCCTGACAAGGACCTTTGTCGCCATAGTAACTCTGGCTTGTGAATGCCAGATATCTGATTCCAGCTAGCTTGTAGCAGCCAGGGTACTGCCCTCACCTCCCCCACACACTGTCTGAACAGGCCCCATTGGAAACAAGCCCCACTGTGAGCCCACTGCCTGAACTACACCTATACTCAGTCATGTCCATAGATTTCTATATATTTCCATAGTGTGCATTCAGTAGGGCAGAATGTTCAGAATGTTGCAGATAGAAATGAACTGAATAGGGCTGAAACCACTCCCTATTCTTGACGGAAGAGAATCATGTTCTACACACTGTATTTCTATTTGAACGTTCTGTAACTTCACACCGTCTTGAACAGAGCCCAGGGCAGCATGGCTAATAGCACTGTCTTGAACAGAGCCCAGGGCAGCATGGCTAATAGCACCGTCTTGAACAGAGCCCAGGGCAGCATGGCTGATACAGTGAGGGAAAAAAGTATTTGATCCCCTGCTGATCTTGTACGTTTGCCTACTGACAAAGAAATGATCAGTCTATAATTTTAATGGTAGGTTTATTTGAACAGTGAGAGACAGAATAACAACAAAAAAATCCAGAAAAACGCATGTCAGAAATGTTATAAATTGATTTGCATTTTAATGAGGGAAATAAGTATTTGACCCCCTCTCAATCAGAAAGATTTCTGGCTCCCAGGTGTCTTTTATACAGGTAACGAGCTGAGATTAGGAGCACACTCTTAAAGGGAGTGCTCCTAATCTCAGCTTGTTACCTGTATAAAAGACACCTGTCCACAGAAGCAATCAATCAATCAGATTCCAAACTCTCCACCATGGCCAAGACCAAAGAGCTCTCCAAGAATGTCAGGGACAAGATTGTAGACCTACACAAGGCTGGAATGGGCTACAAGACCATCGCCAAACAGCTTGGTGAGAAGGTGACAACAGTTGGTGCGATTATTCGCAAATGGAAGAAACACAAAAAAACTGTCAATCTCCCTCGGCCTGGGGCTCCATGCAAGATCTCACCTCGTGGAGTTGCAATGACCATGAGAACGGTGAGGAATCAGCCCAGAACTACACTGGAGGATCTTATCAATGATCTCAAGGCAGCTGGGACAATAGTCACCTAGAAAACAATTGGTAACACACTACACCATGAAGGACTGAAATCCTGCAGCGCCCGCAAGGTCCCCCTGCTCAAGAAAGCACATATACAGGCCCGTCTAAAGTTTGCCAATGAACATCTGAATGATTCAGAGGAGAACTGGGTGAAAGGGTTGTGGTCAGATGAGACCAAAATCTAGCTCTTTGGCATCAACTCAACTCGCCGTGTTTGGAGGAGGAGGAATGCTGCCTATGACCCCAAGAACACCATCCCCACCGTCAAACATGGAGGTGGAAACATTATGCTTTGGGGGTGTTTTTCTGCTAAGGGGACAGGACAACTTCACCGCATCAAAGGGACGATGGACGGGGCCATGTACTGTCAAATCTTGGGTGAGAACCTCCTTCCCTCAGCCAGGGCATTGAAAATGGGTCGTAGATGGGTATTCCAGCATGACAATGACCCAAAACACACAGCCAAGGCAACAAAGGAGTGGCTCAAGAAGAAGCACATTAAGGTCCTGGGTGGCCTAGCCAGTCTCCAGACCTTAATCCCATAGAAAATCTGTGGAGGGGAGCTGAAGGTTCGAGTTGCCAAACGTCAGCCTCGAAACCTTAATGACTTGGAGAAGATCTGCAAAGAGGAGTGGGACAAAATCCCTCCTGAGATGTGTGCAAACCTGGTGGCCAACTACAAGAAACGTCTGACCTCTGTGATTGCCAACAAGGGTTTTGCCACCAAGTACTAAGTCATGTTTTGCAGAAGGGTCAAATACTTATTTCCCTCATTAAAATGCAAATCAATTTATAACATTTTTTACATGTGTTTTTCTGGATTTTTTTGTTGTTATTCTGTCTCTCACTGTTCAAATAAACCTACAATTAAAATTATAGACTGATCATGTCTTTGTCAGTGGGCAAACGTACAAAATCAAATACTTTTTTCCCTCACTGTAGCACTGTCTTGAACAGAGCCCAGGGCAGCATGGCTGATAGCACTGTCTTGAACAGAGCCCAGGGCAGCATGGCTGATATCACCGTCTTGAACAGAGCCCAGAGCAGCATGGCTGATACAGTGAGGGGAAAATGTATTTGATCCCCTGCTGATTTTGTACGTTTGCCCAACAATCATCAGAGCTGTGTTGTGTTCATTAGGGCCACACAATGGAAAAAGTGTTAAAAATGTCCACACAGTACATGTTCATAGTCCCGTTTAGCTCAGTTGGTAGAGCATGGCGCTTGCAACGCCAGGGTTGTGGGTTCGATTCCCACGGGGGACCAGTATGAAAATGTATGCACTCACTAATTCGCTTTGGATAAGAGCGTCTGCTAAATGACTAAAATGTAAAAAAAAAATCATGTTTTTAAATGTATGTAAATTGTATTTTTCGTTATGTGTCGGACCCCAGTAAGACTAGCTGTCACCATTGGTGTTGGCTAATAGGGATCCTAATAATAAATAATACAAAAACCTTTCAACCGAAAACACACGTTTCTTATTGGACAAGGAAGTCCCTCCCAGTTCCATTTTGTGCCCAATGAACACAACTCAGACCATAGACAGACACAAAGGGCTTACCTGCGGATGGTAGACACTAAGTGATTTGACTTTGTGCAAAGGCAACAGGACCTTTAACAGGAAAATCTTGTGCTCCTCTTTTAGTGGTAAGGCAAACCCATTGATTATACTGTGAAATAGACAGAAACAAAAACTACAATAAGAATGATTCTAATCTAAATCATTTCAACTGAACTCAAAATTGTAATGGAATTTGAAAGGGATCAACAGCAGCAGACCAATGGTTAGATATCCTATCTGCAGTCAAGAAGACATTATGAGACCAATGGTTAGAGATCCTATCTGCAGTCAAGAAGACATTATGAGACCAATGGTTAGAGATCCTATCTGCAGTCAAGAAGACATTATGAGACCAATGGTTAGAGATCCTATCTGCAGTCAAGAAGACATTATGAGACCAATGGTTAGAGATCCTATCTGCAGTCAAGAAGACATTATGAGACCAATGGTTAGAGATCCTATCTGCAGTCCTGAAGACATTCTGAGACTGGTTAGAAGTCCAAAATAACTAACTGTACTGCAAGACATGCTGAGTTAGAGCTTAAGGTATACCTTCCAAGTATCTCCAGCAATTCTGCTATTCCATTATGGTGCTCAGTCTCATAGATAAACCTGTCAAAACACAGAGATATTTTATTTTAGTTACACAACCAAACATACATTTCTTAGTAGTGATGCCAAACAAAAACTACAAGTCACCGTTGAATCTTCAGCAATCGATTTGATGTGTTCAAATATCTGACATTAAAAAAAGCAGCCGAGATTAAACTCACCTATAAAATATATTATTGATGTGTTTTCTGATGTAGGCCCGTAGACCCAGGAACTTCCCATAGATCCTGTGGAGAGTGGTTTTGAGGAAGTCCCTCTCCCGCGGGTCTTCGCTGTCAAACAGGTCTAAAAGCTGTGGACACATGACATCCCTCCAGGGCCTGACATTCACTTTTTTTTTTGCCACAAGTAGGACAGATATTTATTTTTATTTTTTTAACGGTCTGTAACACCATGGGCAAAAAAAGGTGACTCAAAATGGTGTTGTATGATGCAAGGAACCACAAAATACCCTTCACTATTATCAATGGTATTGACAATGGAAGACTGCTGGTATCTGATCCCATGTATTATATCTCCTGCCGTTGTGGCCTTATAGTTCAGGGGAAATATTGACAGCATAGGAGTTACTTGTCAATTAGGCTATTCAAATACATTTTTTAAACTTTGTCAGAATTACATGGTCAGTATTGAATAGAGGCGAATCCTGGACAATTTTGAGCACTAGAGACAGTCTTACAACTGGAGTATGCAGCATTGGTTTCGCTCTCTCTCCCTCCCTCTCTCCCCAACAACAAATGTGTCTCGCTTTGATCTCAAAAAAGCATCTCGCAACTCCATGATCGAAAGACCATTCGTGCCTGTCAATGTAGGCCTATATTAATTATACTCCGATGCGCTCTGCAGAGGTTGGGAGCAAAATGTCACATCCGGAGGACACTTTGATCCAATTCTCATCAGAGTAGCCAAATTGTTTGATATTGTGATTTTGTTGTACTTGTCCATTTGGATTTTTTTTTATCTATAATCCATGTTTCTTTCAGCTCTTACCTGCATGACAAATTTCTGGTCGATGTACTTCTTCGCTATGTTCGGTTGAAAATCAGGGGATTCTAAAAACCGAAGGAAAAATTCGTAGACGAGCTGGAAAGAAAACATTTTTTTTTTTAAACGCATAATTTGCAGAATGCATATTTACATTTAAGTCATTTAGCAGACGCTCTTATCCAGGGCGACTTACAGTTAGTGCTTATCAAGAATGACAAGAATGCCCTTCCTTACAAAAACGTTTTGTAAAATCACAAAATGTTTCATTAGATCACATATCAGCGTCGGTAATATCTGTATAGAACATCCTACCATAATAAACAGACTCTGCTCTTTTTGGCCAAACCGAGAGGTAAGGAAGGTCCAATGACCTTTTATGCTGATTAGATACTTTTATTATACAGCACTGGAAGATCTGCAGCACTTCGTGGTCCTCTGTAGCTCAGCTGGTAGAGCACGGCGCTTGTAACGCCAAGGTAGTGGGTTCGATCCCCGGGACCACCCATACGCAAAAAATGTATGCACGCATGACTGTAAGTCGCTTTGGATAAAAGCGTCTGCTAAATGGCATATTATTATATTATTATTATTACTTCATTCTAACAGCAGGGTTACGTGTTCATTAGGGCACGCAACTGAAAACTCTTTACAACAGAAAATAAATATTAGCCGAGTAAAAGTCCAGGTAGTTCCTCCTGGTTTAAGTCAGTTTTCTTCATTTTGGTGCCAAATGAACACGACCCAGGCCATGTGAGCTGGGTGATTAAATATCCTAGGTACCTGGAGATGTGGCCACGCAGCCTCAAGTGTAGGCTCGTCCTCCTCTGGGTCGAACTCCGCTCCTGTGGGGTTGGAGGACGGAGGCAACGTTCGGAACATGTTCACTGCAAACTAAGGGGGGGGGGGAGCAAAAGAGTGTATTCAGATTCAGTACACCACCGTGATGAAGGCCAGTATGGAGCCAAATTGCTTTAGTGGCTGTTTTGTTTTACATCGAATGTAACAGGATTGCCTTGGGGAAAGTATTGTCAAGAAGATATAGGCCATGTTTGAATAGTTTAGAATGCATCCTTGATCTTTCCGTCATACCTTAAACCCAGGGCTATATTCTTACGGGGGCCAGATGTAAAAAAAAAAAAAAAAAAAAAAAAGGTTCATTGCAGGGGGGGACAGACATTATCTACATGCAATTATTCTTCTGAAGAACTGTATAAAAAAAAAAGCAACGCACACACAACTATTAAAAGCTCCCTAAAACTAAATTAGGTCATTTTATTTAAAATCTGAAAACTAAGCATCTCAATAAATAACAAAGATATGTCAAATCAGGTAATGCCAAATTCCAGTCTGAAGGAAGTATGCTTTGAATTCATTTCCCTCAGTCATTTGGTGCATTTTGTCACACTCCCTTCGAACAAGTCCTTGTGAGCATCAGAGGGGGAAACAGAAGGCACGTAAGTGTTCCTTAAAGTCGTAGCTTTCAGTATTGGGGTGATATTTTGTAGCTTAAACCATTCAAACACTAGAGCCAAATTCAAATAGTCAACATTCCACATAGGCGCTAGAAACCGCTAAAACCCACACTATAGATCACCACCATAGTGCTTGCCATTTTAGCACTGAAAGTCGGAGTTTGGCAGAGATTTTTTTTATGTTCAGAATTGATCAAAAGGGCCAGTCTAAAGCAATAAACGGGCCCGCGGGCCGCCAGTTGAATAGCCCTAAACTAATCACAGATCTGAAATGGTTGGATTAGTGGAAGTGATAGACGAGCGCACGTTATCACATCTAATCACTTACAGATCTGCGTTTACCTCAAGGGAACAAAGGAAGGAAGGAAGGGGGCATGTCTGAAGTATTCAAAAACAGGGCCCTAGTTAGTATCTACTTGGCCAAGTCAACCACCGTTCTTTCCTTTGACCCAAGTGAGTTCCCATTTGTCTCCGAACATCAACTGACTCGGCGTGTGGGGTGCTATAAGTGTTATTCCCTGTAAAGACAGATCATGGGACAGTGCAGATGGCCTGAGGAATAGAACACTGCTACTTCTGTTGGGCTGATAGCTAGGTACGCTACGTTCAAGCCCAGATTTAGCTTTGAAAAGAGAGTTGTGTTTTACATATTCACATTTCATCTTGTCTGTATGTACTTCGACTAACGAACTGCCTTTTGAAGACATTAAAGTTCTCTGGATCTGAATCTGAAGATTCATTAATTGACAGAGGGACGCTTGTTAATTCACTGTCAAATGATTATAATAACTCTCATTAGCTTCACAGCTAAATATGGAAGCTTAGATATGTAATAGAGAAATACTTCTGAGTGGATAAGGGTGATGACAGCTGACAGACGAGGAAGAGGAGATTAGGGAGCAGTGCATTATGATTTAAATATTTTAAAATCAGGACTGAATGGAAGGCTTTGACACTTGAAAAGGCTTGCTGCGTTTACACTTATCCATGACAGACGTACGCCGGGCCATTATGACCTTTGACATGAAAAACCACGACGGGCTAACTTAAATGGGTGACACGCATGCAGAGTATTGCTTCAAGCTTCATTTTTCAAGTTTTTTTTTATGGCTTTACGACATCCATAGCTACTTTCTATTTGTATGTGAGCCGTAACCAGGGTTCATGACATTGCAATTCCAATTTTCTTCATTGCCAAAGATTGTCTACTATATTGACAAGATAGTCAAGTGACCGCTTGAACAATGGAAATACATGTCCTCAAAGATGGAAGGCAAGATCAGGCGTGACCATTCTAGCCAATGAGAGGACAGATATTCGAGTGAACAACAGGCCATAGAGATAGGGGACTCATCGTTGTATCTGTGCCATTATAGCATCTGTGACAGCATGGGCAGTAGGGTATCCAGAGTTTCATAACGGCATACCGTTTCTGTACCATAACGGGGTATATGGTATTACCAAGGGGCACTATATCAAAACAAACAAACACACTTTATTGTATGTCTTTTTTTGATGCACAAAACATTTTAGGCAACAGGGATGTTGATCCAGGAGGGGATTGAATGTCTCTGCTGTAACCAAGAAGCTTGATCTTGACATCTAGCTAGCAGGTCAGCAAACCAAATGCATAGCTGGAGCCCTGAGCTTGATAATTTATTTGACACATCTTAGATTTCCTATAGTTATACTTAACCTATTAGCAGTGGCTTATAACTCATACCGTCGGCATTTCGAAATACCCCTCTATACGGTATATCGCCCAAGCCTAATGGGCCAACGCCATTGAGGCTATTTCCATTTTAAAGATGCCAATTTTATTCATTGGCTGATTGCTCCCAACCCATAGGAATCCCCACCCAGTTGACTACTTTAAAATGGAGGAAGCCCTCAATGGAAATGTCCATGCTAAAACGGGTTATATCCATGACGAGTCCTCTGTCTATCTCTATGAACACAGGCACAACTCCGATATAAAGTAGGTGTTTTTCCAAAGTTGCCGACATGCCACGTATGTCCACTTACATCAGTGCATTCGTAACACCTAACCATTACAAAACTCCTATTTGATCAAATAAGCCTCACTTAGCATTTTAGCAATTAATTTTTTGTTGTTGACCAAATTCGACACTCATTGACCTCCATACAAAAATTCCTCACTTCTTGGGCTTATTTTAAAAAATGGACAGATTTTGGGGCGGAGTCAAACTTCTCGCTTCGCCCCTTTCTCTCCGTCATTGGGGGTAGCACATCCTGAGCAGTAGGTCAGACTGTCAGAAGGTTGTCGTCCTACCAGCTCAGAATGTGCTACCCCCAATCGAGATTATGGTAGCACATTCGGTCATATGGAAACATATTGTAAAAGTGTGCTACCCTACCGTTAGTATTACATTCTGAACAGTGGGGACACAGAATAGTAGCACACTCTGAGGGACAGCTCAGACTGTCAGAAAGTAGCACATTCTGGGTGGTAGCAGAAATGATAATAGCAATACCCAGGCAGAGAAACAGCCCACCCGCGTTGGCCTTAGGGGTGTCTCCTCTCCTCCAGTCTGATGACACTCACCACATACACCACCTCTGGGTAGATGGGCTCTGTGATGACGTTCCTGTTGTGGGTGATGTACTCCACCATCTCGCTCAACGCCGCCCGCTTCACCTCCTTCCATTTCAGGTCACTTAGTGGGTCTGACAGGAAGTCAAAGAGCACGCAGCACTGGCGCAGCTTCTGCACAAACAGCTTCTCCTGCTCCGCCGGAGCACAGTCTGAGGGATAGAGAAAATAACGTTTTATTTAAATAATTTTGTGAAAGTGTAATTTTCTATTTAGGATATATATAAAGAGAGAGAAATACAGTAAACTAAAAACAAACAACAAAATACACTGTCAACAGAAATATACATTCCAGTTTTCACCCTGTTCACTTGAACGACAACTTCCCTATAACCCCATATGGTCTCAAAGCCGGGGTGGTCCTTCAAAGTTAAATAGTTGCTAAAAATTCTAGTTCAAATCCCTGCTTGACCGGACTTAATCTTATGTCCCCTACTCAGATAAACAGCCATGTCTCCGTGGTCCTCTGTAGCTCAGCTGGTAGAGCACGGCGCTTGTAACGCCAAGGTAGTGGGTTCGATCCCCGGGACCACCCATACACAAAAAAATAACATGTATGCACGCATGACTGTAAGTCGCTTTGGATAAAAGCGTCTGCTAAATGGCATATTACTATTATTATTATCATCTTTGCCCTTTCCCACAAAAAGGGTGAGGGGGGGTGAGGAGAGAGAGGGGGGGTGAGGAGAGAGAGAGAGGGGAGAGTGCCCTCTCAATGAGGAGAACTGGGTGAGAGTTCAGAGAGCCCAATATATAAGAGCCTACAGATGTGGAGTCAGTCAGCCGCATCATTGGTCAAATACACAACTGAAAAGGCATCACTTCCTGTATGTACAATAGAGTTTTAAGAGCTTCCTGTTTCTACCCTGGTAACAAAACACTCTGAGAACAGACACTCTTGCTTCACAGCCTGCACCATGTCCCAAAGTCACCAATAACAACACTGCCAATGTAAACAAAGACAGGGCACATTTGCCATCACTAATCCCTCATTTGCTGTGGCAGGGTGGCAGGCAGTCAGTCAGCATGATAGAGAACCAGTGCTGGTCGATATATCAAATACATTTACATTTTAGTCATTTAGAAGACGCTCTTATCCAGAGCGACTTACAGTTTAGTGAGTGCATACATTTTCATAAATACATTCGATCAATTAAAATGTATGTTTGCGCGTGATATTCTAAATGCCTGTATCGCAATAAAACAAGTTTAAAAATATATATAATATAAAAAATGTGAGCGTTTATGTCCGCTTGTTCTCACGTCTTTTTGGTCCCGTCTCCTTCGCTCCTTCCTGTTTAAACACACAAGCCCCTCCCCCTAGCACGTACAGCTAGCAGCATTTTAGCCAAAGACTTATACTAGCTGTCTAGTCGGTTTTAGAAAATGTGCAATAAGCATAAAAACACAATTATATAAGGAATTGGCTAATCGTTCTCATTCTGAGAAATAAGGTAGGCCACTTGATTTCAACATCCAAACAAAGTGGACAGGCTAGCATGCTGTTCAAAACAGCTGGGGATGGATAGAAGGGTGTGTTCATAACAATCCAACTGTTCTGCCTTCTTAGCTAGCAAATAGATCCAAGTTGGCTAAACTTGAAATGTGGGCTTGTGCTTGAGAGATTGTTTATGAGATCATTATTAGTGAATGTGCATTATGAATGGTTCTGGTAAACGTAACAAAAATTATATTTTCACAGACAGATCAGTGATTATTGCAAAGAAAGCAGGTTATTTGGATAAAATAATTACATAATTAGCGGTCATTATGGTTGAGGAAGGCTTATATTTAATTTTGGAATAATTTCACAAAGCCTGAATTCATTTGATTATTGCTGACTGTTTGAAATGCAGGAAAAAAAGTATTTATTTCTGGTGTCCTTTGACAGCTCTTTGGTTTTGGCCATAGTGGAGTTTGGAGTGTGACTGTTTCAGGTTGTGGACAGGTGTCTTTTATACTGAAAACAAGTTCAAACAGGTGCCATTAATACAGGTAACGGGTGGAGGATAGAGGAGCCTCTTAAAGAAGAAGTTACAGGTCTGTGAGAGCCAGAAATCTTGCTTGTTTGTAGGTGACCAAATACTTATTTTCCACCATAATTTGCAAATAAATTCATAAAAAATCCTACAATGTGATTTTCTGGATTTTTTTTCCTTATTTTGTCTGTCATAGTTGACGTGTACCTATGATGAAAATTACAGGCCTCTCATCTTTTTAAGTGGGAGAACTTGCACAATTGGTGGCTGACTAAATATATACTTTTTTCCCCCACTGTATTTGACCTTTTATTGTACAACAAAGCTTAAAGAACTTTCTTTTTTATTTTCTTTAAAAAATCATTTGAATCGAGATATATCGTGAATTGTATAAAACATATATATATTGTTTTTATATATGAGATGTACACGTATGCCTAATGGAAGAATAGTATTAGTAACTCGTATTTAAGTGTAGCAATTCAATAAACGTTGTTTAGCCTGCGCATCTTTTACAGCATGTCTTGCCTCGTCGCTCAAGTGGTTAAAATTGTTCAAATGGATGTCAATTTCTTTGAGTCTTCTTTGTCCTGTGCAACTATTTGCAATGCATCAGTGCAACAATATTATCATTACTGGCCAAAAATTCACACACACACACACACGACAGTTCAGCAATTAGCAAAAGCAAGCCTGCTTCTTTCCCCGAATAGGCTAGTCCTAGTATAAAAAAAAATAAAAAAAATGTGATAGCTTTTGTAGCCTATAGCTAAATATTAGGGCTATAGGTTAAATATGTACCTGTCAAAGAGCAAGAAAAACAGTTAACAGATTATGAAATGGCAGATCTGTCCATTCCTCCAGGCTATGCTCTGTGGTGATCTGTCCATTCAGCCAGGCTATGCTCTGTGGTCCCCGGTCATGCATGGCAGATCAGTCCATTCCGCCAGGCTATGCTCTGTGGTGATCTGTCCATTCCTCCAGGCTATGCTCTGTGGTCCTCGGTCACGCATGGCAGATCTGTCCATTCCGCCAGGCTATGCTCTGTGGTCCCCGGTCATGCATGGCAGATCGGTCCATTCTGCCAGGCTATGCTCTGTGGTCCCCGGTCATGCAAAGCTCCACTATTGATTAGGCCTACGTTATCACAACACAGTGCAATTTAGTATTGTTATCAAGTCTGAAAATAAAAATAAATAAAAAATGTATGCACTCACTGACTAAGTCGCTCTGGATAAGAGCGTCTGCTAAATGACTAAAATGTAAAATGTAAGTGAGTACACAATTGTCTATAGGCTGTAAACTGCATTGATGTAGGCTAATGATTAGGCCTGATTACCAACAATGAGGAGACAGCCTACAGGGAGGAGAAGGGGGCCCTGGCGGAGTGATGCCAGGAAAATAACCTCTCCCTCAACAAAACAAAGGAGCTGATCGTGGACTTCAGGAAACAGCAGAGGGAGCACGTCCCCATCCACATTGACGGGACCGCAGTGGAGTGTGTGAAAAGCCACAACTTCCTCGCCGCACACATCACGGACAACCTGAAATATTCCATCCACACTGACAGTGTAGTGAAGAAGGCGCAACAGCACCTCTTCATCCTCAGGAAGATGAAGAAATTCAGCTTGGCCCCTAAGACCCTCACAAAATTCTACAGATGCACCATTGTGAGCATCCTTTCGGGCTGTATCACCGCCTGGTATGGCAACTGCACCGTCTGCAACCGCAGCCTGCCCAACGCATCACCGGGGGCACACTGCCTGCCCTCCAGGACATCTACAGCACCCGGTGTCACAGGAAGGCCAAGAAGATTATCAAGGACGTCAGCCACCCGAGCTACGGCCTGTTCACCCCGCTACCATCTAGAAGGCAGCGACGGTACAGGTGCATCAAAGCTGGGAGAGAGAGACTGAAAAAAAGCTTCCATCTCCAGGCCATCAGACTGTCAAATACAGTGCATTTGGAAAATATTCAGACCCCTTCACTTTTTCCACATTTGTGACCGACCGGCTCGATCTTATGTAGCAACATTTGAAATTGTGTTTCATACATTGGATAAAAGTAGAGACTCAGAGCTAGAAAATGGTATATCATACACTACAGTTGAGGAATGATGGGAAAGTAATTCTGCTTTGAAAGTTGATAAACTTGTAACCTCACTTTTGAAAAAATTGCCTTTTAATGTTTTGGTACACCTACTGGAGAGCTATTCTTTGTCTACATCCATTCAGCATTGTTCACACCCTCTTAAGCTTTAGCCCCACCCATCTCTTTAAGGATTCACATGTGAGGCCATGTACTAAACAACCAAAGATTTCAAGATTAAAGGCTGGTTTATACTACGGATGTGTCTGTAAATTTAATCTGGAGTGCCAGAGCGTTGTCAGATTGTCCGTTCGTAAATTCAGAGTGTTACGCTCTCGGAGCGCACACTGGACGCTCTGGCCGAGGAGTAGGGTTGATCCGAGCACTCTGACCTAACAACCGCAGTCAAGCACCCAAGCTAACGTTGGCTAGATACTTCCAGACACAAATGAGAACAGCTCACTGACCATTTTCCTAGCCCTAGCAGAGCTGGTTAGGCTGTTTTTATGTTATCCAGTGCATTGGTGACTGCAACTGTGCTGCTGGCAACAATTTAAATACACTGTTTTTGCCAATGTTTACTGACACCGGCCATATTCAACGCGTGTTGAGCGTTCGTAAATTCGTCAGTTATTCTGCACTCTGGCACACTCAGATGAGTGCTCTGAAATCGGAGTAGATAGCCAGAGTGAATCTACCAGCTACATCTAACAACAGTTGTCGCAGTTACATCATGAACATTCTATTGAAATGGTTACTTGCATAGTGGAGTTTTTTGTTAAGACATGTAGCTAGCTAGCTAGCTAGCTAAACAATGAACCATAATCCCAACTCATGACGTTACTACCCTGCATGGATCTGCAGGTAGCCAACCAACCAGGTTCAATGTTAGCTAGTGTGGTGGAAATGTAATATTCATTACATATACTGTTTAATTAGACATACTATGCTGTTTTACTTAGAGAATTGTCCATTGTTATATGTTGTATGTTTGCTGATACAACATTGTCTTGTGTGACTTAGTCATAAATCTGAGCACACAGATTTATGAGCTGCTTGGGTGCGACCACAGTATGTGACCTCCTGTGTTTACGATCGGCAGGAAATTAGCTATGTGGGAAGTACAGGGAGGAAAGAGAATCAGCTATCTTGATATACACAGACGAGCTAAATTACTTTTTAACAACTCTGTTCCCAGGGCCTGTTTCTGCACATCTGTCACATAGATAAAAAGGATGTACCTTCTATAAGAGGAGAGACAACTGTTCGTTGAGCTTTCAACTCTTAACTATTCTTAGTGATGGTTGATTGCTTCATTTTTGCAAATCTTATAATAAAGTCTCTCCTTCTGGTTAGAATTACCACCACACTAGCTAACATTAGGCTATAACTAGCCATGCAAATGGCTCTGAGATGAATAATATTACTATACAGATCATACACGTAACATTAGCTAGCAAGCCAGCCAACTGAGGTTAGCTAGCTAACAGTACACTAACTTGAAATAAAACTGACAAAATTAGAAACGTATTATCTGAAAATGTAGCTAGCTAGACTATGTTACCCGTATACATGGATGGACGCGTCTCCCACTCTCTGACGGATGCCATGGTTGCCCTTAGTTTGAATATGTAATCCGGAGACAGGTGTTTTATACAACAGCCTTCTGCTTGTTCTCTTTTCGACTCAGTCTGCATATTTGCAATCAAACGCCAGAATTTTCTCCATCTCCTTAGCTATCGTACTCTAACTCCACAGATTTCAAAACTCGGTCCTCCAGAAAGTGGAGAGCAACACTTATGCAGTTCTACTACGTGATATCGTTCAAAAAAGCTGCATTAGAAAAGGATTACCTACACATACTGACCAGCTCATGTTATAGACGGAAGCGTGCTACATGGCAGACCAATCCGAACTCATCTCTCGGCATGTCCAGCCCACTCATTATCTCAGCCAATCATGGCTAGCGGAGAGGTTGCTGTCTTTTTCCGTGGCTATACAAACTAGGCTCGTAATTTAACAATTGTATTCGTATTTACAGATGGCATACAAGTTTGTTATTAAGGCACATGGAAGTTCCAGAAGGCATTTCTGCCTAGTTTCCTGAAACGAGTCACATTGTGACGTTACAGCCTTAATTTAAATCAATTTTAGAATGTTTTTCCCCCCTCAAACTACACAAACAAAATACACCATAATGATAAAGCAAAAACAGGTTTTTAGAAATGTTTGCAAATGTATAAAAACCGAACTCTCACATTTACATTAGTATTCAGACCCTTTAAATCAGTACTTTGTTGAAGCACCTCTGGGAGTGATTACAGCCTCGAGTCTTTTGGGGTATGACGTTACAAGCTTGGCACACCTGTATTTGTGGAGTTTCTCTCATTCTTCTCTGCAGATCCTCTCAAGCTCTGTCAGGTTGGATGGGGAGCGTCGCTGCACAGCTATTTTCAGGTCTCTCCAGAGATGTTTGACCGGTCAAGTCCGGCCTCTGGCTGAGGCAGTCACAGACATTCAGAGACTTGTCCCAAAGCCACTCCTGTATTGTCTTCGCTGTGTGCTTAGGGTCATTGTCCTGTTGGAAGGTGAACCTTTGCCCCAGTCTGAGGTCCTGAGCAGGTTTTCATCAAGGATCTCGCTGTACTTTGCTCCATTCATCTTTCCCTCGATCCTGACTAGTCTCCCAGTCCCTGTCGCTGAAAAACATCCCCACAGCATGATGCGGCCACCACCATGCTTCACCGTAGGGATGGTTTTGGCCAGGTGATGAGCAGTGCCTAATTTCCTCCAGACGTGACGCCTGGCATTCAGGCCAAAGAGTTCAATCTTGGTTTCGTCAGACCAGAGAACCTTGTTTCTCATGGTCAGAGTCCTTTTGGCAAACTCCAAGCGGGCTGTCATGTACCTTTTACTGAGGAGTGGCTTCCATCTGGTCACTCTACCATAAAGGCCTGATTGGTGGAGTGCTGCAGAGATGGCAGTCCTTCTGGAAGGTTCTCCCATCTCCACAGAGGAACTCTGGAGCTTCGTCAGAATGACCATCGAGTTCTTGGTCACCTCCCTGACCAAGACCCCTCTCCCTGGATTGCTCAGTTTGGCGGGGCGGCCAGCTCTAGGAAGAGTCTTGGTGGTTCCAAACTTCTTCCATTTAAGAATGATGGAGGCCACTGTGTTCTTGGGGACTTTCAATACTGTAGACATTTGTTGGTACCCTTCCCCAGATCTGTGCCTCGACACAATCCCGTCTCAGAGCTCTACGGACAATTCTTTCGACCTCATGGCTTGGTTTTTTCTCTGACATGCACTGTCAACTGTGGGACCTTATATAGACAGGTGTGCCTTTCCAAATCATGTCCAATCAATTGAATTTACCACAGGTGGACTCCAATCAAGTTGTACAAACATCTCGAGGATGATCAATGGAAACAGGATGCACCTGAGCTCAATTTCGAGTATCATAGCAAAGGGTCTGAATACTTATGTAAATAAGGTATCTGTTTTTTTTATAAATTTGCTAAAACTTCTAAAAACCTGTTTTCACTTTGTCATTATGTGGTGTTGTGTGTAGATTGATGAGGGAAAATGTGTATTTAACCAATTTTAGAATAAGGCTGTAACATAACAAAATGTGGAAAAGGTCAAGGGGTCTGAATACTTTCCGTATGCACTGTAGTCACCACTAGCCGGCTTCCGCCAAGTACCCTGCCCTGAACTACAGTCACACTTACTAGCCGGCTACCACCCGGTACTCAACCCTGCACCTTAGAGACTGCTGTCCTATGAACATTGTCATTGAACACTGGTCACTTTAATAAATGTTTTGTTTTTTGCCCTAGCACTACACAGCTGATTCAAATAAATCAACAAGCTTTGTAGTGTCAGGGCAAAAACCAAAATGTGCACCCCTTGGGGTCCGAGGACAGAGTTTGGGAAACGCTGGGCTATAGCCTACTGACATTACCAGCGTGATTTAGAAATTAGGGAGAGATTTTTAATTACAGAAGAATTGCTAAACTTTTTTTTCCAACTATAGTTATCACGTTTCACATTGGATTTTTTAACTACAAAAAAGTAAGACTCTGCACACACAAGCTTGTTAGCTAGCTAGCCCTGGTCCAATGTTAAGCCAACTCTCTGAAGTTCAAAGACATTAAAAGTTCCTTCATAGAAGCCGCTCCTCCTTAGGTATAATTATGTGAGAATAATTCAGATAATGCATGTCATAACAAGATTACCAACACTTCAAGACAAGCCTCCTCCACCCTCTCTCACTCTTTTCCCCATCCGCTAAATTTCAGTCGCATCTCGAGCCTTACACTTGTCTGTCCATCTCACATGTAAACACTGATTGGTAAAGTCATTTAATGTAAGGTTTAAAAAGAAACGATATAAACAGTACTTTTTTTGTTAGTTAGAACAGGTTCATAACTTTATTTTGCAGTTTGGCACAGTAGAACGGAATGAAAAATAATGGTTCTGTTCAGAACGAAACGACTGGAAAATAATTTTGGCTCCAAACCCTGGTTTAAAGCTGGCCTAACGTGTTCTCTCCAGGTGAAGGTGGTGTGTTTCAAACGGGCAGAGATTTAGTTCTGGTAAGACTGGCATTTCTGCTGGTGGATTTTGACACTTGGCAAAAGGCTCAGTTCTAATACTTCAAAAGGGCCTCAGAAATCCACATTGTTTGGATTGGGCAAAGTAATAAGGCAGTAAACATTTATTTCACCCATCCAATCACTTATAGATCTGTGTTTATCACAAGGAAACAAGGACGGAATTAAGGATCAAGAACGCATTCTAAAGTAATCGAACAGTGCCACTGTCTGTTGAATCACCAGCCCTGCCTGCACAGTTCTATATTCCACATACACCTTACATGCTTCAGCAAAAAACTGCCTCTTTCAGCCCACATAGGCTATCCACCAAGCAATGACCTGTTCATATGAAATGGGTCCTGAAACAAATGTATCCATTCAATTCTCTGCAGGGACAGACTCTTGAATTGAACCTTCCATCAATACACTAGCATTATTGTGGTGAGGAAGGGACAACACCACCATCTTTATCAAATTGGATAAACCTATTTTTCTAATTAAGTTTGAGCGACATGAATAGTAAGGAAATTAGACTTGAGATCTAGAGATATCCACAGGCTTTGGTTGTTGTCTTAGACTAGGATGCATTAAGGGTCAAGAGGCCGGGTTGAGGAGCTGGGGCCCAGACGCCGAATAAACCCCTTGATAGTCCATCTGACATAAGCCTAGATAAAAAATAATCTGAAGCACATTTTGATGGAGCGCTTTCATGCAAAGCATGATTCCACTAATATTCCACTTACTTGAATATAATGGCAGGGTGTTACTCAAGCAATCAAACGTAAATGGTGAACTGATGCTGAGAAAATCACTCAGTGGTGTAACCATAAAAATGACAACTCACTGTGCAAGAAGTTTCTGTGATGCTTTTTCATTGAAAGGAAAAATCTGTGAATTTACCCTACAATGTTTGGCCCTACATTTAGGAGAGCCCAAAGGGACAATCCTACCAAAAAATGTAAAATCATACCCCTGCTTTGCACTGACTGAGGAAAGTGAATGTGCAACCATCTCTGGAGTGGCTTTGGTAACAGAATGACCGTTCATGACGTCATTCTGTTACCAAACTTTGCATCTGCACTGTTCAAGTAAATGTATTTTTGTAAAATGTTAAGTGGAAATTGTTAAAAGAAGCTTGTTTAACTTTGCAATCCTTGGCTTTTGTTTGATTTAGCCCACATTTTAAAGTGAAAATTCAGAGCCTCAGCATCACTCTGTTACTGTGGAATTGCCCTTATGTTATGTTTAAAATGTTCAATCACCCAGTAGTTGCTTCCAGAACAGGGCCTTCAAGGGTGCATGTGTTCCCATGCACCCTTGTTTTGCCTACCTTGACCATGTCAGCCGTAGACTTCTCCAATTACATACCGCTTGCTGATAAAGTTTCTGTACATGTGCCTAAAAATACCCTCTCTGACAGGATGTGCAAGAGAGATAAAGCCATCTACATTAAGCCTGATGTGACTCCCATTACTATAGGACACAATAGGGTCACGGGAGGCAGCCTTGCCCCAAAAGTATGATCATCTTTACGTGACAGCAGTAACGGGAGTCACGTCGGGGTTATTAAAAGTGACATTTGCGTAGGTCATAATCAGTTTCCAAAAATCGCAATCTGTTTCCATTAAGGGCTACTGTAAGTTGTGACAAACTTTCCAGGCAAACATTTTGGTTGTTTATTTCAGGATAGCAGTAGATCAGCCTTTAAATGAGTTTAGCAAGGAGCTCCAATGTGACATAATGTCTGATATCCCATGGCTTTCAGCCAATCAGCATCCAGGACTCAAACTACCTATGCCATTTAGTACACACTTTAGTCCAAAGCAATTTACAGCCATGCATGCATACATTTCCTATATGGGTGGCTCCAGCGGGAATCGAACCCATGACCCTGGCAATGCAAGTGCCATGCTCTACCAACTGAGCCACAGAGGACCAGTGACATTTGCTTTTTGTATTATTTTGACAGGTCACTAAGAAAGACATGGGCTCTGTCTGAATAGGTCAAGCATGCCTCGTTAGCACAACACAATGCACCCATCGCATTCCCCACATTTCCATTGTGTGTTGCTTTCTGAATAATAAACCTAAGGCCCTTTTCCTATTCTATTTGCAAGAGAGAGCCTCCGATGTCTTACAAAGACACAGGGGATAAGAGAGAGACCGCTTGATTGTTCAAAACAAATGAATGTCATTCGTCGACTCCCAATTCACAGTCAAATCAATACCTCCCCACGGCATCATGGATCTTATTCAACACCACCAACCCCATTGGCTTTCACAGAACAGTGGGGGGCATAGACCCACCTTTCCATAAGAGGCCATGTCTGCGTGCTATTGACTTAGTGTGCTGGCTAGCCTAGAGTTTACAAACTGCGCTAGCAGCTAGTGCTAGCCGAATACCCTACTGCTAGCCTGCTATTGACTGTGTTGGCGCTAGCCTACTGCTAGCCTATTAGCCTACTGCTAGCCTATTAGCCTACTGCTAGCCTATTAGCCTACTGCTAGCCTATTAGCCTACTGCTAGCCTATTAGCCTACTGCTAGCCTATTAGCCCACTGCTAGCCTATTAGCCCACTGCTAGCCTATTAGCCCACTGCTAGCCTATTAGCCCACTAACTGTGACTCAAAGGTTTGTCGTTTCAGGGGAGGGAAATACCAGGCTTTTGCCCTTCTTTAGCGGTGGCGACCTCTCCTCCGTTGGGAAGAGGAAGGAAAGGGGAAAGGGCGGGGAGGCAGTAGTCTACACGCTCTGGACAATTTGTCCCCAGATTAACTGGAGTGTGACAAACCATGGGCCGGGCTGAACAGAGGCAACGAACACAGGCGAAGGCTGCCCTACCCTATTTATTTCCCCTTCCTCTTAAAAACACTTACACAGATATACAAACATACAAATCACACTCTCAAACACACAAACCGAGAGAAACATAATGAAAACCTTCCCTAAACTATGACCTCACTGGGCTGTGCGGGGGATGGGCAGAGAGTAGAAAAACCAGCTTTTTCTCAATCTTTTCATGGAGCTCTACCCGCAATCCCTAAGAAAAACATCCCCTGATCCCCTGTAAGGAAACAATAAAACCCTTACCAAAACGTCAAACCTTCAGAAACAAAGACCCTTAAAGCTTATCTTCCCATCTTGGTGACAAATCAGCCAAGAACCAATGGAGGGGAACAGAACAGCTAGAGAAATGCCGTCTCTCTTTCTGAGGACAAAAAGGAACAATGGTTCCTACGTACCTCTGAAGTGCATAAGAGCCACCGGCTGGAAAGGCCCATTGGAATTAGGTACATCCACAACCATCCTGATTCCAGCTTTATTGCATGTCAACATCTAAACTCGACCAGGAAGGCAATCCACTTAAGGCAAAGGGCCAGCCTCCATTTTAGCGCAAAAGCAGATGAGAAAATGAAGCTCTCGGCTGCTGGAGGGATCTGTCTAGTTAGTGATGTCAGCGGCAAGGAGCAAGCCGGTTGGCTGAGCTCGGACACAAGAGTGACGCAGGCAGGCAGCTCGGAAAGGCGGATTTTGATTGGTAAATAGAGAGCAGGGGGCGGGACTTAGAGGAACATATTAGTCTGTGATTGCTCAGAGACGTTTCAAGCTTGCCCTGCCTTCTCTAATGAGTAGGAGCTCAACAAATTCACTGTATTCTATTCTAGACATTGTGGAACATGACTCCAAGTGCATAATGGTTGGTAAAATTATTTATTTGAATGACAAAGGTACATACATGATGGACCAATTGTAATGTGATCAAACGAAAACACAAAACACTGCAAAAATGACACATCTCAAATAATACACTAAAAATATCACACTGGAAATAATGTATCAGTGAGTATAATTTAGGAAACATCAACAATCAAAATCTTCTATCAATTATTGTAACACAAAAATTGCGGGCTATCCTTGTAATCATTCCACTTACAGTGGCAGTGCTTTAAATCATTGGAGGAATAGGCCTAATGTGTCAAATAAAATAAAGATGTATTAGTCACATGCATCCTAAACAACAGGTGTAGAAGAACATTGAAATGCTTCCCAACAATGCAGAGAGAGAAAAAAGAGAGATAAACGCAGCAAAAAAAGAAACGCCCCTTTTACAGGACCCTGTCTTTCGAAGATAATTAGTAAAAATCCAAATAACTTCACAGATCTTCATTGTAAAGGGTTTAAACACTGTTTCCCACGGGGGGCCAGTATGAAAAAAAACTACCAAAAAAACATGTATGCATTCACTAACTGTAAGTTGCTCTGGATAAGAGCATCTGCTAAATGACTAAAATGTAAATGTAACAGCTTACAAGCGGTAGGAAATTAAGGTCACAGTTATGAAAACTTAGGACACTAAAGAGGCCTTTCTACTGACTCTGAAAAACACAGAAAGAAAGATGCCCAAGGTCCCTGCTCATCTGCGTGAACGTGCCTTAGGCATGCTGCAAGGAGGCATGAGGACTGCAGATGTGGCCAGGGCAATAAATTGCAATGTCCGTACCGTGAGACGCCTAAGACAGCGCTACAGGGAGACAGGACGGACAGCTGATCGTCCTCGCAGTGGCAGACCACGTGTAACAACACCTGCTCAGGATCGGTACATCCGAACATCACACCTGCGGGACAGGTACAGGATGGCAACAAGAACTGCCCGAGTTACACCAGGAACGCACAATCCCTCCATCAGTGCTCAGACTGTCTGCAATAGACAGAGAGGCTGGACTGAGGCCTTATAGGCCTGTTGTAAGGCAGGTCCTCACCAGACATCACCGGCAACAACGTAACCTATGGGCACAAACCCACCGTCGCTGGACCAGACAGGACTGGCAAAAAGTGCTCTTCACTGACGAGTCGCAGTTTTGTCTCACCAGGGGTGATGGTCGGATTTGCGTTTATCGTTACACCGAGGCCTGTACTCTGGACGGGTTCGATTTGGAGGTGGAGGGTCTGGGGCGGTGTGTCACAGCATCATTGGACTGAGCTTGTTGTCATTGCAGGCAATCTCAACGCTGTGCGTTACAGGGAAGACATCCTCCTCCCTCATGTGGTACCCTTCCTGCAGGCTCATCCTGACATGACCCTCCAGCATGACAATGCCACCAGCCATACTGCTCGTTCTGTGCGTGATTTCCTGCAAGACTGGAATGTCAGTGTTCTGCCATGGCCAGCGAAGTGCCCGGATCTCAATCCCATTGAACACGTCTGGGACCGGTTGGATCGGAGGGTGAGGGCTAGGGCCATTCCCCCCAGAAATGTCTGGGAACTTGCAGGTGCCTTGGTGGAAGAGTGGGCTAACATCTCACAGCAAGGATTGGCAAATCTGGTGCATTCCATGAGGAGGAGATGCACTGCAGTACTTAATGCAGCTGGTGGCCACACCAGATACTGACTGTTGCTTTTGATTTTGACCCCCCCTTTGTTCAGGGACACATTATTCCATATCTGTTAGTCAAATGTCTGTGGAACTTGTTCAGTTTAAGTCTCAGTTGTTGAATCTTGTTATGTTCATACAAATATTTACACATGTTAAGTTTGCTGAAAATAAACGCAGTTGACAGTGAGAGGACGTTTCTTTTTTTGCTGAGTTTAGTAAAAAAAATTGAAAGATGATAACACAAGGAAAAAAATACACAATGAGTAACGATAACTTGGCTATATACAGGGGTACCAGTATTGAGTCAATGTGCAGGGGTACAAGGTAATTGAGGTAGATATGGACATATACAGTGCCTTCAGAAAGTATTCACATCCCTTGATGTATTCCACATTTTCTTGTGGAATTGAGATTTTTTGTCACCGCCTACACACAATACCAGATAATGTCAAAGTGGAATTATGTTTTTCAATTTTTTAGAAATTAATTACAAATGAAAAGCTGAAATGTCTTGAGTCAGTATTCAATCCATTTGTTATGTCAAGCCTAAATAATTTCAGGAGTAGGTGAGGTGAGGAGGAGGATTTTTTAAGATACTGTTTGAAGAGGTAGGGTTTCAGATGTTTTCAGAAGATGGGCAGGGACTCTGCTGTCCTAGCTTCAGGGGGAAGCTGGTTTCCTTCATTGGGGTGCCAGGACAGAGAAGAGCTTTGACTGGGCAGAGCGGGAGCTGCCCTCCCGTAGGGGTGGGAGGGCCATGAAACCTGAGGTGGCAGAACGGAGTGCTCGGGTTGGGGTGTAGGGTTTGAGCATAGCCTGAAGGTGGGGAGGGGCAGTTCCTCTTGTTGTTCCGTAGGTCAGCACCAATAATAGTGGTTAACATGATTTTTGAATGACTACCTCATCTCTGTACCCCACACATACAATTATCTGTAAGGTCCCTTAGTCGAGCAGTGAATGTCAAACACAGATTCAACCACAAAGACCAGGGAGGTTTTCCAATGCCTCGCAAAGAAGGGCACCTATTGGTAGATGTGTGAAAATACGAAAAGCAGACATTGAATATCAGTTTGAGCATGGTGAAGGTATTAATTACACTTTGGATGGTGTATCAATACACCCAGTTACTTCAAAAGATACAGGCTTCCTTCCTAACTCAGTTGCCGGAGAGGAAGGAAACTGCTCAGGAATTTCACCATGAGGCCAATGGTGACTTTAAAACAGTTACAGAGTTGAATGGCTGTAATAGGAGAAAACAGAGGAAGGATCAACAACATTTTAGCTACTCCACAATACTAACCTAATTGACAGAGTGAAAAGAAGGAAGCCTGTAAATAATTAAAATATTCCAAAACATGCATCCTGTTTGCAACAAGGCACCAAAGTAATGCTGCCAAAATATGTGGCAAAGCAATTAACCTTTGGTCCTGAATGCAAAGGGTTATGTTTGGGGCAAATCCAACACAACACATCACTGAGTACCACTCTCCATATCTTCAATCATAGTGGCGACTGCATCATGTTATGTGTATGCTTGTGATCATTAAGGACTGGGGAGTTTTTCAGGATAAAAAAGGATCGGAATGGAGCTAAGCACAGGCAAAATCCTAGAGGAAAACCTGGTTCAGTCTCCTTTCCACCAGACACTGGGAGATTAATTCACCTTTGAGTAGGACAATAACCTAAAACATAAGGCCAAATCTACACTGGAGTTGCTTACCAAGAAGACAGTGAATTTTCCTGAGTGGCCGACTAACAGTTTGACTTAAATCTACTTGAATATCTATGGCAAGACCTGAAAATGGTTGGCTAGCAATGATCAACAACCAATTTCACAGAGCTTGAAGAATTTTGAAAATAATAATGGGCAAATGTTGCACAATCCAGGTGTGGAAAGCTCTTAGAGACTTACCTAGACAGACTCACAGCTGTAATCACTGCCAAAGGTGCTTGACTCAGGGGTGTGAATACTTACTGTATGTAAATGAGATATTTCTATATTTCATTTTCAATAAATGTAAAATAAAAACATGTTTTCACTTTGTCATTATGGGGTATTGTGTGTCGATGGTTGAATTTTTTTTTATTGAATCCATTTTGAATTCAGGCTGTGTAACACAACAAAATGTGGAAAAAGTCGAGGGGTAGGAATACTTTCTGAAGACACTGTAGGTAGGGATAAATTGACTAGGCAACGGGATAGATAATACAGCGTATGTGATGAGTCAAAAGAGATTAGTGCAAAAAGGGTATTCGCAGATATTCCGGGTAGCTATTGGTTAACAATTTAGCAGTCTTATCACTTGGGGGTAGAAGCTGTTCAGGGTCCTGTTGGTTCCAGATTTGGCGCATCGGTACCGCTTGCCGTGCAGTAGCAGAGAGATCAGTCTATGACATGGGTGTCTGGAGTCTTTGACAGTTTGATGTATGTTATAATATGAGATGGTAATTACACAAGGGGAATAGGGACTGTGCTCTGCTGTCAGAAAAGTATTATCATCAGGACAGTTTGACAGTGAATATTAACTTATGAAATATGGAAACTATTTGTAGGTGCGTTATATGGTTTAGAAAAACATATTTGGTCTGCAACAAATATTGTACTCTGAACACAAGTGAAAAGAGTAGTGGCTGAAGTTCCGTTTTTAGCCTAGAGATGGCAGCAGAGACCTCACATGCAGGGCATTAAACGCCAACTGACCATTGAAGATGGAGAAGGTAACTAGACCAGAGACATAATTGGTCTTCATCAAAGTAAATTGTTCAGAGGACATGTCCTTGTTTCAGTCTCTATCAACACTTTTCCTCTGAAAATATCTAACTTCCTCAACCTGCCCATCATGCTTCCAGTGTGTTATGTCATGTTTGCTTCTGATCTGTAAAAGACAGTCCAATGTGTTTTTATGGACTGTGCTGACCTTCATGAGCAGCCAAGCAATAATACACCCATCACCTGTCAATCAAAACCCACAGATTGCAGCGCTGACATGGCAAGAATAGGGCTGAGTAACGACAATTAGCATATGGCGGATCACATGGATCTCTGATTATACTCTACGAGCCAGGCTTAAGGTTATTAAAGGAAGGCAGCCTACCTGCCACAATAGAGGACACACAGGACGGGGGTGTGAGCTCCATTGGAAACTGGGTTGGGGTCAATTCCATTGCTGTTCAGTCAATTCAGGAAGTAAACTGACATTTCAGAAAGTTAACTAAGGAGAATTGAATTAAAATAAATCTAAATGGAATTGACCCCAGCCCTGATTGGCTGTTGTTCTACCACCACAAGAGAAGCCTCTACAATTGGGAAACTCATGAGAGGGTATAGGCCAACAGAATATCATCTTGTTCCTGTACTTCTCAAGGTGTCTTTCCTAATGCGTATGTACATTCCAATATGAGCCAAAGGCCTGGAGCGTTAAAGATTAATTTTAGGACCATCCTTTAAAAATAGGCACCTGACTAACTCTGTCACCCAAATCGATTGCAGCTTCCAATTGTTTATATAACTTCTAAGGTGAATAACATTTAGAGATTTATGACGCCTATCCAGCCTATTCGTTTAGTGGGGTTATTGGTGCCTGCCAAGTGGGTGAATGTACTGTAACAAGTAAGAGCACATAAAGCATTGTGGTCTGACATACTGTATCTTTACATCTGCAGGTATGTAGGTAGACCTCCCGAGTGGCACAGTGGTGTAAGGCACTGCATCGCAGTGCTAGCTGTGCCACTAGAGATCCTGGTATCTCTTGTCGTAGCCGGCCGCGACCGGGAGACCCATGGGGCGAAGCACAATTGGCCCAGCGTCGTCCAGGGTAGGGGAGGGAATGGCGGGCAGAATGGCCGGCAGTTGGTAGAGCATGGCGTTTGCAACGCCAGGGTTGTGGCTTTGAAAAATAATAATGTATGCACTCACTAACTGTAAGTCGCTCTGTATAAGAGCGTCTGCTAAATGACGTAAATTTATTCAAATGTTTTGAGAGCAGCTCCCTGCTCTCCTGTCAGATTGGGTTAGTTAGCAGATAGCTATTTACATACATATAAATGATGAATTATTTGCCAGGGAATAGTGGACTGTTTGATTAGCCCAGTCCTATTGACTCTTCTATCAACAATACATAGTGATGCGGAGGTGATTTAGTGGTCCTGTACAGCCACAGTGCAGTCCTTAAACATGTCAGGATGACATTAAAGGTTTGGCTTGCTCAGACATGCTCCGGTTGCTCCCACCTTAGTGGTTACTGCAAAACAAACCAAGGACTAACACCAATGCCTTTGTGGTCTGGTAGAGAAAAACAATATCCATACTGGCATCTAAGTGTATAATGCATTGCCAATATACTGCTTCTCTGTAAGTAGTAAGCTATGCTAGTGATGTTGGATCAGTAAATCAAATAAAATCAAATCACATTTTATTGGTCACATACACATATTTAGCGGGTGTAGCGAAATGCTTGTGTTCCTAGCTCCAACAGTGCAGTAGTATCTAACAATTCACAAATCTAAAAGTTAAAGAATGGAATTAAGAAATATATAAATATTAGGACGAGCAATGTCGGAGTGGCATTGACTAAAATACAGTAGAATAGAATACTGTATATACATATGAAATGAGTAAAGCAGTATGTAAGCATGATTAAAGTGACTAGTGTTCCATTATTAAAGTGACCAGTGATTCCATGTCTATGTATATAGGGCAGCAGCCTCTAAGGTGCAGGGTTGAGTAACCGGATGGTAGCCGGCTAGTGATGGCTTTTTAACAGTCTGATGGCCTTGAGATAGAAGCAGTTTTTCAATCTCTTGGTCCCAGCTTTGATGCACCTGTACTGACCTCGCCTTCTGGATGATAGCGGGGTGAACAGGCCATGGCTCAGGTGGTTGATGTCCTTGATGATCTTTTTGGCCTTCCCATGACTTCGGGTGCTGTAGGTGTCCTGGAGGGCAGGCAGTGTGCCCCCGGTGATGCGTTGGGCAGACCGCACCACCCTGGAGAGCCCTGCGGTTGCGGGCGGTGCAATTGCCGTACCAGGAGGTGATACAGCCTGACAGGATGTTCTCAATTGTGCATCTGTAAAAGTTTGTGAGGGTCTTAGGGGCCAAGACACATTTCTTCAGCCTCCTGAGGTTGAAGAGGTGCTGTTGCGCCTTCTTCACCACACTGTCTGTGTGGGTGGACCATTTAAGATTTTCAGTGATGTGTACGCCAAGGAACTTGAAGCTTTCCACCTTCTCCACTGCGGTCCCATCAATGTGCTCCTTCTGCTGTTTCCTGAAGTCCACGATCAGCTCCTTCGTTTTCTTGACATTGAGGGAGAGGTTATTTTCCTGGCACCACTCTGCCAGTGCCCTCACCTCCTCCCTGTAGGCTGTCTCGTCATTGTTGGTAATCAGGCCTACTACTGTTGTGTCGTCTGCAAACTTGATGATTGAGTTGGAGGCGTGCGTGGCCACGCAGTCATGGTGTTGTTTCTTACCTTCACCACCTGGGGGCGGCCCGTCAGGAAGTTCAGGACCCAGTTGCACAGGGCGGGGTTCAGACACAGAGCCCCTAGCTTAGTGATGAGCTTGGAGAGTACTATGGTGTTGAAGGCAATGAACAGCATTCTTACATGGTATTCCTCTTGTCTAGATGGGATAGGGCAGTGTGCAGAGTGATGGCGATTGCATCGTCTGTGGATCTATTGGGGCAGTATGCAAATTGAAGTGGGTCTAGGGTGTCAGGTAAGGTAGAGGTGATATGATCCTTAACTAGCCTCTCAAAGCACTTCATGATGACAGAAGGGAGTGCTAAGGGGCGATAGTCATTTAGTTCAGTTACATTTGCTTTCTTGGGTACAGGAACAATAGTGGACATCTTGAAGCAAGTGGGGACAGCAGACTGGGATAGGGAGAGATTGAATATGTCCGTAAGAGCGAGGCTAGGAATGCCGTCTGGGCCGGCAGCCTTACGAGGGTTAACACGCTTAAATGTCTTACTCAGGTCGGCCACGGAGAACGAGAGCTCACAGTCCTTGGGAGCGGGCTTTGTCGGTGGCACTGTGTTATCCTCAAATCGGGCGAAGAAGGTGTTTAGCTTGTCTGGAAGCGAGACGTCGGTGTCGGCGACGTGGCTGGTTTTCCCTTTGTAATCTGTGATTGTCTGTAGACCCTGCCACATAAGTCTCGTGTCTGAGCCGTTGAATTGCGACTCCACTTCGTCTCTGTACTGACGTTCTGCCTGTTTGATTGCCTTACGGAGGGAATAACTACACTGTTTGTATTCGACAACATTCCCAGTCACCTTGCCATGGTTAAATGTGGTGGTTCGCTCTTTCAGTTTTGTGCGAATGCTGCCATCTATCCACGGTTTCTGGTTTGGGTAGGTTTTAATAGTCACAGTGGGAACAACATCCCCTATACACTTCCTGATCAACTCAGTCACCGTGTTATTCTCAGAGGCTACCTGGAACATATCCCAGTCCGCGTGATCAAAACAAACTTAAAGCAGTAGGAAGGAGGGTTGTGTTTGTGGTCTGGGGGGACAAAACATGTTGTGTTCTGATATCCATACTAGCATCGGCTACAACTTGGAATGCAATGCCAATACACTGCATTCTAAGTAGTATGCTAGTGTATGGATACTGGCACAGAACCAAGCACTGTTACAACACTGTTTAAGCTTTGAACGTGCCTGGTTGATCGTGTATGATCAACATAATTCCTCTATAGAAAAGCAATACCCCTGTTTGTTCTTCTTTGCTGTCAATCAATCAGTCAGTCAACCAATCGATCTATTTATCGTGCAGGTAAGAAGAAGAGACCCACTGGGCTCAGACATAAAAAAAGACCAAATTCCCTTACGTTGATGACTTTTTGCGAATCCGATCAGTTTGCCACGTTGATTCAACATCATCACATATACTTTTTTTTATTGAAATGACGTGGAAACAACGTTGATTCAACCAGTTTTTGCCCAGTGGGGAGCACGCTATAGGCTACTTTTCTGGAAGCCACTTAGCCCACAGATTTTGTCTGTAATGCTCTGAGTAAACAAACGAGTCATGAATAATTGATGTAAAGCTGTAAACCTCAACCCCCTATATCTCATCAGGAGCATCCCGCAGGTAAGACCAAACAACAACTGCCAAGTATCTGTATAAAATGCTATCACTCAGCCAGTGATTTCAATCACTGTTGCTGGGCAGGATACCGAATGGTGCATCATGTCACTCTGCTCCCTCGAATATATTACTATGGTGTGAAAATTACACAGCTATCCCTCATAACAATCTATACATTAATGATTTAACATTTTAAACCAACAAAGGGAAACAAAAGAAGTGGAAACAAAGGACGTTTATCTAGATTTACGGAGAGTCCATTTCTCAGGTTTATTCTTTCCAAGAAGCGGTACAGGGCCGTATTCCGAAAGCATCTCCGAGTAGATCTAGGATCTGTCCACATAATCATATTCAAAAGGCTAAACTGATCCTAGATCAGAGCTCCTACTCTGAGACACTGTGTGGATACGGGACCCAGGGCCCATATTCAGAAAGACTCTCTGAGTAGGAGTGCTGAGATTAGTGTCAGTTTTGCCTTTTAGATCATAATGAATAACATTATATAGACAGGGCGGCATCTGATCGTAGATCAGCACTCTTAATTGAACCGTGCCGATTCCATAGTGGCACCAATCCCACTAATGGCCTGGCTTTGTCTCAGGACTCCATCTGCATCCCTGTTACCCTAGACATGATGTGCAGTCCCTCTCCAGGGACTATCTGTTTCTTCAACATAAGACTTGAGATATAGTTTAGTGCAGATGATTAGCATTGGAGATGGACATGAACTGCCATCCGCTATGGTCTAAATTATGTAGCATGCTAAGTCCTGAAGGTTAAAAATCTGGTTATGAGAATCCTAGGAGCCTATGAATTGTTAATATAACCTCCCCTGATCCTAATAGGCCAGAACTAACGGTGTTATGCTAATGTCATGCATGTGATTACCGGTAAACACAGAATGTGTGAGTCCTTGTGACATGTTGAACTGAGCTGTACAATGATAAACTGAGAACAGTGAATATTTAAGAGGATATTTGAGGCCATATTGGAAGTGAGAGAGAGTGTATGTTTGGAACCACACTCTTGTGATAAGTAACCTTGCCTGAGACCTGAAGACTTACATTGGCTCCCTAAGCTAATACCTAGGCTTTAGCTCAGTGGGCTAACATAGTCTTGTTCTCGGAGACCTGAGTTTGAACCACCCAGTCTGACTGTCACATGTACTGTATATGTGCATCTCAAGTGTACCTTTAATTGCAGGCAGCGTCAGCAGCTTCCTATTGGTGCTGATGGGGAAGACAGAAGCACTCAGCCTCCGCTCCCTCTTGACAGCTGAGTTTGAGCCAGGTTTCACCCTCAGCAGCTGGGTGGTGGGCGGCTGCGCGCTCTTCTTATTGGAACCCTGTGGAAACAAGAGTCGCAAAGCGAGGGTTCCCGTTACTGGCCAGCAGTTTCCTGCCCAAGGAAGCCAGGGATCACAATTACCCAAATTGTTTCCACAGGGAGGAGTCAGTGATGATGTGGAGTTGTGGTTAAGGGTCATGTTCCTCTTCCAAATCAGATCAGATGTTTCCCTGGGAGGGAACCTGATCA
Source organism: Coregonus clupeaformis (assembly GCF_020615455.1). NCBI lineage: Eukaryota > Metazoa > Chordata > Actinopteri > Salmoniformes > Salmonidae > Coregonus > Coregonus clupeaformis. Next base: position 6,404,628 of record NC_059212.1, on the reverse strand, counting down.
GAGGCGCTGTGTGTGTGTGTGTGTGTGTGTGTGTGTGTGTACTGTCTCTGTTGACACAGGGTGTGTAATGGAGTCCCACAGAGACAGATAACTGATAGAGCAGTACAGGCAGTGATAGTGGCATCATGCAGTCAGTCTGTCTTCTGTCTGTCTGTCTGTCTGTGTTTTCTGCCTGTCTGTCTTCTGTCTCGTTAACATTGACAGGGTAATCTGGAAACCCTACCTCATATTGCTCCTTTGTTAAATGAGAGCATCTGTTTCCAAATAATCTCCATTGAAAATGTGATTAGGTGAATGTTGAACGCAGCTTTAAAGCCTGGTGGGGTGGCGATGGCCCTACTCCTGAAGTATAACACATCAGCCATCATGACTGAAGAGATGTTTTCAAGAAATGTAAAGGAGCAACATATAACACTAGTTGGGTTTCTTCATGGTTTTTTGACAGACACTGCTTAAACATTTTAAAAGGCACTGGCACATCTGAGCTATCTTTGTTGCAGGTGCCATGGTAACAGTTGAATAATATGATAAAAAAATAAGAAACCTGCACACTGCTCCTGATAGTATCACTGCTCTTTATTAAGCTTTACGTAGCGGCCTCAAGGCCTTCGTCAGAGCTTAGAAACACCTAAAATGGCTTAGTACTGCTTCTTACCTTATCATAATCCAAAAAACATCAACTTAAAGTTGATTATCTCAAGGTTTAACAGATATGTCTGGAAGTGTAAATTATGAAGGTGGACAGAGTTGTTCTCATCTCACCCTCTGCAATATCCTGGGCGTATTTTTGCAGGTAGTGATAACCACAAAACACACCTCAGATACAAATCAGTATTACTATGCAATAAATGCTATATGATGCACAATAATATTTGTTTAACAGTGACAACTGTGTGTTATCAATATCTTATCACTTAATTGTGACTACAGATAAAACAAGTAACTGGTGTGGTAATTCTACAGCACAAGTGCCTCTTGGTAAAGGGACTTCCCTGTTTCAGCAGATATAAGTCTAAATAAATGCTACAGTAGCGTAATGTAGGATCACAGCGGATAGACTGTAGACAGACAGACATGACTGTCTAGTTCTAGTCAATATCCAACAGTCGATCATTGCACACTGACAGTGTATTAAAAAACACTTACAATGCATAACCCTAATATTGATTAGTAGGTTTTCTAGGAACTCTGCATGCCTGGGTCAGTCAGAAGAACCCTGAGGCTTCGTCCCAAATGGCACGTTTTCCCTATTTAGTGCACTACTTTTGGTCAGAGCCTTATGGGCTCTAGTGCACTAAATATGGAATAGGGTGCCATTTGGGGAAACAACCTGACAGTGTTTTTATAGAGCCAGAAGTCTGAAGCTAGAAAGGCTCTAAAAGGTGAAAGAGAATTCCTGACATCTCTCATTAGGCTTGTTTGTTCTTTCCACTAACCCCAATTAACCCCAGATAAAGTAATATATTCCTTGGCTCATTGAGTACTTGTACAGCTTCCAAGAAGACACCCTCCGCTGCCTATTTCAGAAGAATCCATTCAGTTTCTTTCACACGAGTGAAAAAGTGAATTGAATTTCACCTTGCTCGATACGTACTAGAGGGGTGTGGATAGAATAGAACAGAACAGAATAGATCAAAACAAAGATGGGTCCAAATCTGTTTTCAAATCAAAAGGTTAATTAGTATCAGTGTTCATCAGTACTTTCCAACTTTTTTAGATTGCTTTGAAGTATGGTGGCAAAACTAAGAAAATACAGCTTGGATTGCTTCCTACCTCATGGTCAGAGTTGGAATGACCATTTTTGCATCCAGATTTGCTTGATTTCACAGACTTGGAAGATTCCTACATAAGACAGAAAAAGTGTGTGAGTGACAGTAGGCCCAGATAGATTAGATAGATTAGATAGATTAGATAGATAGGATAGATAGATAGATAGATAGATAGATAGATAGATAGATAGATAGATAGATAGATAGATAGATAGATAGATAGATAGATTAGATAGATTAGATAGATAGATAGGACCGGAGCAGACAGACAGACAGAGAGAGAGAGAGAGAGAGAGAGAGAGAGAGAGAGAGAGGAGGTGAACGATCTGAGAGACAAGGCAAGAAGGGCCTTCTACGCCATCAAAAAGAACATAGAATTCAACATCCCAATTAGGATCTGGCTAAAAATACTTGAATCAGTTATAGAACACATTGCCCTTTATGGTTGTGAGGTCTGGGGTCTGCTCACCAACCAAGAATTCCCAAAATGGGACAAACACCAAATTGAGACTCTGCATGCAGAATTCTGCAAAAACATCCCCAGTGTACAACGTAAAACACCAAATAATGCAAGCAGAGCAGAATTAGGCAGATACCCGCTAATTATCAAAATCCAGAAAATAGCCATTAAATTCTACAACCACCTAAAAGGAAGCGATTCCCACACTTTCCATAACAAAGCCATCACCTACAGAGAGATTAACCTGGAGAAGAGTCCCCTAAGCAAGCTGGTCGTCGGGCTCTGTTCACAAAATGAGGTGGAAACTGAGCTGCACTTTCTAACCTCCTGCCAAATGTATGACCATATTAGAGACACATATTTCCTTCAGATTACACAGACCCACAAAGAATTCAAAGACAAATCCAATTTTGATAAACTCCCATATCTATTGGGTGAAATACCACAGTGTGCCATCACAGTAGCAAGATTTGTGACATGTTGCCACAAGATAAGGGCAACCAGTGAAGAACAAACACCATTGTAAATACAACCCATATTTATGTTGATTTATTTTCCCTTTTGTACTTTAACTATTTGCACATCGTTACATTGTATATAGCCATAACATGACATTTGAAATGTCTCTACAGTTAATTTTTGATTGTTTATTTCACTTTTGTTTATTATCTATTTAACTTGCTTTGGCAATGTAAACATATGCTTCCCATGCCAATAAAGCCCTTTGAATAGAATTGAATTGAATTGAGAGAAAGAGCGAGAGAAAGAGAGACTCATTCAATAACTAATTAGGCTATTTCACGTGTGAATCCTAACAGTTTTGTTATTCAATAATATCTGTACATCTAGCTTACTCACCTTATCTTTTTTCACTTTATTCGGCATTTTTCGCCGAGGAGTCGGAGCCCCCGTCCTTCTGAAAACTCTGTTCGCTCCCTCAATGCCTCTGCTCGCTCTGTGTGACAAAAGTAGCCCACACCTCTCTGTTTTCGTCCATAGAAGTTTGATTCGTTGACGTTGGTCATGTGACTTTAAAATCCATCCGCACACCTCTCCACTTCATTGACCGTCAATGCCTATGGTTACTGCACTGTCATAATCCTCACTGAACTGGTGTCAGCTAGACAAAAGGTTAATTAGTTGACTCCTGAGTGGCGCAGTGGTCTAAGGCACTGCATCGCAGTGCTAACTGTGCCACTAGCGATCCTGGTTCGAATCCAGGCTCTGTCGCAGCCGGCCGCGTCCGGGAGACTCATGGGCGGCGCACAATTGGCCCAGCGTCGTCCAGGGTAGGGGAGGGAATGGCCAGCAGGGATGTAGCTCAGTTGATAGAGCATGGCGTTTGCAACGCCAGGGTTGTGGGTTCGATTCCCACGGGGGGCCAGTATAAAAAGAATTGTATTCACTAACTGTAAGTCGCTCTGGATAAGAGCGTCTGCTAAATGACTAAAATGTAGACATACTGTGATCGGCTATAATATCAAGCTGGTCCGTTCTAAATTTGTAATATGTCATAAAACGACATGGATTTCAGTTTTTTCACATCAGAATATATTAATAGACGGTAAGAGAAAGGACATTTGATTTAGTAGGTGCCTAGATAAATATAAACCTGTCTAAAAGAGTTGAAGTGTTTTCCGTGCCAGACACTTCCTTGAATAGCAATACCGCCCCCTCATGGTACAATTGGCTAGTAAACGCTCTTTCTGAACCCGCATTTGTTGAAAGATTGTTTTATCACAGAGACAAATGCATTATCGCGAAATTGATTTGCTTCTTGTTCCAAATATACTGTAGCCACTGTATGTCTATAGAAGCCACAGATTTTAGTCAAAAACAATACTGTAGTTTAGACTACTATTAGTTTTCAGGCAGTAAAACAATATGTGCGTTTATCAGCCAACTCCCATTTCCCCCTTTCAGACAAAAGTTGAGACCGGTCTAAATTGCATTGTGGGTAACGTAGTAGTTTTCTGGGACATAGCTATAGACTTAACGCGTCAAATTCGTCCTCTGGTACTACAAATACCAACATGCACTGCATGAATACGTCTGAAGGGGTTGCGAATCTACCGCAGCATTGACACATTACCCGTTGATGTGCTTGGACGAGACATCTCTTTGTTCACTGTTTAGTCTACGACTGACTGTTGGTCGTTATTTCGGAAAATGTCCGACGGCGGCGGGGGCGACGATAGCTCCGGCACCATGGAGGTGTCTACAGCCGTGCAAACGGTTGCTGATGCCGCCGTGCTGCAGAAGCATATTCGTAAACTTGTCCCTTTGCTCCTGGAAGATGGCGGCGATGCTCCGGCCTCCTTGGAAACCGCCCTAGAAGAGAAAAGCTCCATAGAGCAGATGAGGAAGTTTCTCTCAGACCCCCAAATTCACACCATTCTGGTCGAGAGAAGCACTCTCAAAGGTCAGTCTGATTCAAGTACTGTAACTAGTTAACTAACTAGCTAGTAAGTTTTCAAGAAATTGCTAGCTAATTGCTTTAAAAAAAAAAAAAATTTATTGCTAGCTAGCAGACTGCATCTTCGTAGGCTACATCTAGCTAGCCAGCTACCGTTAGCTTGTCTGTCAAATGAAATGTACCTATGCTGCTGCAGCATCCGTCAGAGGATTCCTCTCTCCCAAACGTTTACGTAACTAAGTTAAAGTTTGTCATAAGAGGTACAATCTTATAGAAAATACAAGGCAGTCTTGACTGCCAAATCAGATAACGTTTACAGTGGATGTGGTTCCATGAATGGTTCTAGTGTTTTGCCCTCAACAATAGGATCATGTGAATATCAGGCTCCTGTCTACCGGAACAGTTAGTCCTAGACCACTGTGCCAAATAGAAATATCCCCTCGGTCACACTTGCACGGCCATATTTATTTTATCTGCTAGGCGTGGCACACTTACTTAAGGAAATTAGGTAGTTATTTGTGCTGATCATATGGTTAGCTGGCTACAGTGATAAGTAGAAATGTCTCCATTCGAGTGATGGACTTTTGATTTATTTCTGTAGGCTTGATTGGAATGCACAGACAAAGTGCACATTATATGAATGCTGCAATGCAGATGATCTGTCTGCAGATGTTTATCTCTAGCAGCAGTGACCTCATCTTTCAGGGAGGGGAGCACAAAATATTTGAGTCATCTCTGAATGCACTGTCATGCCCTCAGTAGGGTTGGGCGATTTTACTGTTGCGTCATCTATCGACGATGTTTGACAGCCATCGTCGATGGTGACGACATCGTGATGTCATAAACGATGTTTTATCATATTTGAAATTGACTGCACCTCTGAAGTCTGGCAGACCACAACATATGTGGTAGTTAGACTATTAACATAATGCAAGAGAACAATGTAGATTATAAAAAGAGTGGAGAGCACCAAAGCAGCACAAAATGTCAGATAGGGCCTAACGTTTTTTACCGCTTCTCTCCAATGTCGGATGATCATGGGCCTTTTGCAGCGGACACTGGCATATTGTTTTTAAATATTAATTTCCCTTTTTCTCCTTAATCGCCATTCGATTTGAATGTGACTTGTTGGCCTAGGCATAGCCCACTCTTTCATGATCAACCATCAAATGAATCTACAGGCCCATGTAGCTCAGTTGGTAGAGCATGGCGCTTGCAACGCCAGGGTTGTGGGTTCGTTTCCCACGGGGGGCCAGTATAAAAAAAATTATGCACTCACTAACTGTAAGTCGCTCTGGATAAGAGCGTCTGCTAAATGACTAAAAATAATAAAATAAAATAAATAGGCCTAATGGAGTTCCATCTCAGATGTTTGCGAATAGCCTAAATAAAAACATGGTAATAATGAGAGAGAACAAACAGTTGCAAGATGGACTAATCTAATTGGAAGTTTAAACAAACCTTACACGTTTCTGCTTTACTTTACCAAAGTGTATGCAAAATAAATTGTGCCGTTGGAAAATCCCTCCTTGCAAACCAAACGGCAAATAATAGGCTATAGGCCTACACATACTCCAAGTCGATGTCACATCATCAGAAGGAATTCCCCTCAACCACGCCCACAAATGGGGGGACGACGACGACATTATTTCCCATTGACCCCAATTGTCAAATGTTTGTTGATTTTTTTTGTTATACAGAAATAACAAAGCATGCCGAAAAGCTGCTGTGTTCAATGTACATGTAACCACGTCAAAAAATATATAAACCTATGGTTCACAATACTCCCACGTAAGGATTATAAAAAGGGCGGCGCACAATTGGCCCAGCGTCGTCCAGGGTAGGGGAGGGAATGGCCGGCAGGGATGTAGCTCAGTTGATAGAGCATGGCGTTTGCAACGCCAGGGTTGTGGGTTCGATTCCCACGGGGGGCCAGTATAAAAAAAATATGTATTCACTAACTGTAAGTCGCTCTGGATAAGAGCGTCTGCTAAATGACTAAAATGTAAATGTAAGGAAAAAGAGCTTGCAAGAAGAGCCCTGTGCTGTGGCTTCAGGCTATTAGGTGTGTTAGAGTAGGAGCTGTGGTCACCTGGTGTCCAAGTAGGCCACATGTAGCTATGTGTGTGGAAAACATTTCACCACAGGTAAGACATTTAACTTGTTTAGTATAGTCTGTTTGTAACGCCATTCACTACTTGTAGCTGTATAGTCCGTTTGTGTTGTTCTTGGCTAGCTTTAATGTTCCGGTCGGTAGCTAGCACTCACTCACGTGGCTGCTAGCACTGTCATGAAAATAGATTTTCATTACTTTTCAACGCTGTCTGCTCCCGAGCATTCTCACTACTTAGAAAAAACTCATCTTTAGACATGCTGTACTTTTCTTAAATGTAGTTTTGTTAACTGAAACAAAGCAGACAAGAACATTTTGTTTGAAAAATGTTGCTTTTGCTGTGAGCCAATGGGGTAACCTAGATAACCACAGGTTGTTTTCCCCACAGGTGGGCGGGGCCGCGACGTTCTATCTAATACCGACTAGGACTATAGGCTACTGTCAATAAAAGTTGCGGTAGGCTAAACGTTACTTTGACAAGTTAAACTTATAAACTACACTGAACACAAATATACGCAAATGTAACAATGTCATAGCTTTTACTGAGTTACAGTTCATATAAGGAAATCAGTCAATTTAAATAAATTCATTAGGCTCTAATCTATGGATGTCACATGACTGTGAATACATACAGTGCATTCGGAAAGTATTCAGACCCCTTCCCTTTTTCCAAATTTTGTTACGTTAAAATGAAAATAAATAAACAATTTGCTCATTTTAAAACATACTTTATTTACATAAGTATTCAGGCCCTTTTGCTATGAGACTCGAAATTGAGCGACACATCTCCTTCACATAGGGTTGATCAGGCTGTTGATTGTAGCCTGTGGAATGTTGTCCCACTCCTCTTCAGTGGCTGTTCGAAGTTGCTGGAGATTGGTGGGAACTGCAACACTGTCGTACACGTCAATCCAGAGCATCCCAAACATGCTCAATGGTTTACGTGTCTGGTGAGTATGCAGGCCATGGAAGAATTGGGACATTTTCAGCTTCCAGGAATTGTGTACAGATTAGGGTTGACCCCAACAATCGACTGGTCGATTGTTTGGTGGATAGGCTGATGGTCGACCGAGATTTCTTTAGTCAATCAGTCACACATTCTTTTGTTCATGCTGCACAAGACACCTGTCTGATTCGCGCCTGTTTGGCACACATAATGCTCACGCAGCACTTACTCCTATACCCTCCTTTTCTCCAGTAGTTTACACAATTTCACATTACCATGTAATGCTGCGTTTACATGGCACGAGGTAGACAATAAACGGCAAACCGGATATCATTGTTTTCAGTGAGAGCACGACGGTAGATGCCGTTGAGGCTGGTGGTGAATGCCGTCAGCTGCCACGGTAGACGTGATTTGCCGCCAGAGTTCAAATATTTTAACTTTTGCCGTCTGCCGTAGCGTTGTTTTCTACCGGATGTTGATTTGCACTGTTTGTTTACTAAAATCCCCATCGCAACGCATACCGTCGTGCTGGTGTGCGTTTGCCGTCTTTCTTTAGCTATCTTGTCCTGGTATGACGGTTTTTGCGTCCCTCGTCTAAACGCAGCATAAGTCAAATGTCTTCCACACATCTGACTTCCCCTTAACCTCCTGAGCAACCCCCGTTTTCGAGTTTCTTTTTCATGTCCTCCGCATCCATTTTGCTGTCGTGTTCAGAGTTTGTTATAACCAAGTTATTGAAGTGATTTATGATAGGACCTAGAGCCTATTTGGTCACGTGCATGCGATGCATACGTTTCACAAAAGAAGAGAGCAAGGGTTGAGGGAATAGGGAATGTTTTTCCTAAACAAATTAGGGATTTTGGTAACAGAACTTTTCAGTCAGAGAAAGTAAGACACTAAGTGGCTGTAATTACGTTACAGCTTCAGCATGGACAGCGGGATAAACACTTTGCTGTGATGCCTGTTTGCTGCAGCATAGAGGAGAGCGAGACAATATCACACAGGCAGTCGCTGTCATTTTAATTTGATTTTACACAGCGTGGCCGTCGGGCTCCCTCTTGAATCATTTGTCTTACTTATTTAATCAAACAGTGTGTTTTAAAGCATCAGACAAGCTCAGTGCGTATAGCTGATTTTATTCAAACACCATAGGGTTTGTCTATACATGGAAAAATACACATTTTGACCAATCGATTGGTCGAAAGAGCAGACGACTCTCACTTGTCGGACAGCCCTAGTATGCCGGTTGCTTAGTAATCAAACAGCCCAATTCATATTCTTAGAGGAGGCGCTCCCACAATGTTATTTGTACCTCCTACAAGGTAAAGTATTGGATTCTTGACACACCACACTAATCCCATTTCACTACCGTTTGAAGCTTTTTTTTATTTATTATATGAAAGAAAGCTTTGCTTTTATACTTACAAGACTATCACGCTTAATTGAGCGAGCTGTTTTGTCTTGTAGTAATGTGGTGCCTGCCTGTATTTCCATAAACCTTTAGCATACATGTCATTGAGAATTGTTTTTATTTCATAACATTATATATTTTTGGTCAGTAGGTGCCCAAAATAACAACAGGTGTTGGACACAGTCAGGCTCTATAGACCTCTAAGTGTCTTCATTTCCGATTTCTGTAATTTCTGTACCTGTGTAATATTGACATAAGCTCAGAAACACTTGTTTTGCAAACATGGTCCTATTTTATCAATAGCTGTGCTGATCAATCGGCAGTTCATTGTCAAATGAAAATGTAGCTTAGTGTGTATTTTTTGTATTTCTTTTTGCAATTAAGATGGTGACGCTACAATAATACACGTTTACAATAGGCCTATATCAAAAAAATACATACAGCATAATGATGTATACATTATTTTAATAGCAGGGCACTGTAAAGTCCACTATTCATCTAAAGAGTATTAATTAGGCTGTTTTGAGGTTTGAATCCTAAGCAACCTGCATACACATGGCTTGAAGAACAATAGACCAACAGCTACTGCAGTAGGTCAAAGCTGTGTGCTGGAAAACCTTGGTAGAGCATGGGTGGAGTAGGCATTGTGGTGCTCATGGGAATTTCCTTTTTAGGCTTCAGACCAATTCCTACTTCTCACTTGAAACAGTTTTTCCCCACATGTTTTTTTCGCCGGAAGGGTATTATACAACATTTCCACATGCAAAATGCCTTTCAAAAATGTAATTTGCGCTTCAATTTTGTCCAGGGCCCAGTTTCCTAAAAGCATCTTAAGGCTAAGTTAATTGTTAGAACCTTCGTAGGCGCATCGTTAAATATCAGCGCTGTTTCCCAAAACCATTGTTACTAAAGTTGCACTTGAAAACACTTGCTATTTACCGACTGCCTCAGACCACTCGTTAGATGCTTTTATTCCCTTCCACGTCACTTTGTACACAGATCTCCACTAAACCTAGAATCAAGATGTTCATCTGTTTCTCTGGACCGCTGATAACTTCAGAAAGAAGTTGACTACAATCCAAAGTTGCCAATGTCTTTGCAATGGTTATAAACAAGCAAAGGGTCAAAAGATGCTTCAAATGAAAACCAAGATGACTGCATTAAAAGATAAATACAGTAGGCTACGTAGGCTTATATTGAAATCATATTGACATCAATGTAATTATATTTTGCAAATTGTAGGCTGTCTGTCATTTTTGCCTCAATTTCATGATGTGTAGGCATAACAACGTGCACAATGATGTGCCAAATATTCGATTTAGTGCATAGCCTTAGCATTAGAATAAGCCTCCTCAATATTTGCAGCCATAGGTGATAATTACCTTTTTAGGGACTGATCCGTCGTCAGTATCTAATGCTAAGGTAAGATTTGATTGGAGAACGCTGATCCGAGAGTAGCGCTGCCTCTCTTTCGATCCCATCAGTATCGACAGTGCTCTAATGACGCGCTCATTGAACGTTCTCTCTCAGGGGGAGTCCCCCCCACACTCTCCTCCAGTTTCTTACTTGTTGATGGCTACTTCCCACTAAGGTGACCTATGCCGACATCTTTAAAAAAAATAATAATAATAATAAATACGTAAAAATGTATGCACACATGACTGTAAGTCGCTTTGGATAAAAGCGTCTGCTAAATGGCATATTATTATAAATAAATAAAAAGTGGGTGCGGTCAGTACCGTCCTTGATTTCAACGTCCACAGAAGGGACTCCCTAAAAACACGCCAATTTGATACAAGTTACTTTTCGTGGCAGGTTAGGAGAGCATTTTTGCTAACCCTAACCCTTTTTCTAACCTTAACCTAATTATCTTCACCTGCAGCGTTAATTCTCTAAACCTGCAGCGTTAATTCTCTAAACCTGCAGCGTTAATTCTCTAAACCTGCTGCGTTAATTCTCTGAACCTACTGCGTTAATTCTCTGAACCTGCTGCGTTAATTCTCTGAACCTGCTGCGTTAATTCTCTGAACCTGCTGCGTTAATTCTCTGAACCTGCTGCGTTAATTCTCTTAACCTGCTGCGTTAATTCTCTTAACCTGCTGCGTTAATTCTCTTAACCTGCTGCGTTAATTCTCTGAACCTGCTGCGTTAATTCTCTGAACCTGCTGCGTTAATTCTCTGAACCTGCTGCGTTAATTTTCTTAACCTGCTGCGTAAATTCTCTGAACCTGCTGCGTTAATTCTCTGAACCTGCTGCGTTAGTTCTCTTAACCTGCTGCGTTAGTTCTCTTAACCTGCTGCGTTAGTTCTCTTAACCTGCTGCGTTAATTCTCTTAACCTGCTGCGTTAATTCTCTGAACCTGCTGCGTTAATTCTCTGAACCTGCTGCGTTAATTCTCTGAACCTGCTGCGTTAATTCTCTGAACCTGCTGCGTTAATTCTCTGAACCTGCTGCGTTAATTCTCTGAACCTGCTGCGTTAATTCTCTGAACCTGCTGCGTTAATTCTCTAAACCGGCAGCGTTAATTCTCTTAACCTGCTGCGTATGTTCTCCAACCTGTTGCGTATGTTCTCCAACCTGTTGCGTATGTTCTCCAACATGTTGCGTATGTTCTCCAACATGTTGCTATGTCGAAGCGGCGTGTTTTTAGGGATACTATCCTACGGACGTTGAATTTTTGTTCTGGTCCGGACCAAATCTGGACCGATCATAGACGTCTGTTTAGTTCAGATTTGGTCCGGACAGACCATGTTTGGACCAAATCTGAACCAATCATAGACATCTGTTTCACAAGTTTGGACAGCACAGTAGTGTAGTAGTTCTCAAACCTCTCCATGGGGACCCCAAGTAAATTGACACTGTTGGTCAGCGCAAATGTAGATTAAATGGGATGAAGAACACTGCATTGACGGGGTGTACTGAATTAATGCATCATGAGGTGTAAGGACTGGAATTTGTTCTGGATACTCACACAGCGACGTGTCTTCGGTCTCGTGTTTTCATCTAGCTAGCTAGCATGTGTACACTCACTGCAATGCACAGCCGATGCGTTACTTGAATTGGCCGGGTTTAGATTCAACATAGCTAACTTTCTTAGCGAGACAATTTTGTTTATCAGCTACAGTTTGTGTTGTGATAGGCTGCGGCTAGCTAGCAGTGTTTGTGCTGAAACTCACATTTGGCTGCACACGTAGCTATCTAGCCAGTTTGACTGTATCACGCCAGAGTAGCTAGCTAGATTAGCAATGCCCATTCCATGCATTAAGTTAGCAGTGTGGCAGTTTCCCAATGTCGGGCGTTGACTATGAACTTTACTTAGCTAGCTAGCTCTTCGTGTCGCCAAATCTTGTGCTTTAGGTAATGTAGCTTCCATCCATACACCCTTTTTTCCTTTGCTAATGTGCTTTCACTGACTGGCATTCTTCTTTTTTCTTTCCTCAGAGGATGTTGGGGATGAAGGAGAGGAAGAGAAGGAGTGCATCGCTTACAACATCAACATTGACATCCACTATGGGCTCAAGTCCAACAGGCAAGAACTTTTATGATACAGGAAGCAAATGGAAGTATCAGGCAGACTTCCGCAACAACAAAGAGCGTGAAGTGAGAAGCTCCCCTCCCCTCCAGAAGCGTGCACTCTGTGCGCGTCGTCTTGCAGTCTGCGATATATTTGGTTCACCCTGCCACTCGGGGTCATGTCGCTGAGTCTGTTTTAAGCCCTGAGTCATCCTTGACCGCAAGATCATCACGTGATATCCATTTTGAGATTGTGATGGCATATGATTTCCATTTTAAGACAGTCCTAGGGATAGTTAGACTGATTATTTTCCCAGTTAGATAGGCCTGCCCTTCTTGTTACCTTTCTGTGTATCAAACTGGGGTGGAACAGTTCCCAACATTTAATAATACTACATCAACTAGCCTAAATCCCTATTTATTCATATGAGGATTATGACATTTTCCAACTTTGTTTTTCAGTCTGGCTTTCATCAAGAGGACTGCAGTGATTGACGCTGACAAGCCCATATCGACCCAGGTGCGCGTGTTGACTCTGAGTGAGGATTCTCCCTACGAGACCCTGCACTCTTTCATCAGCAATGCCGTTGCTCCTTTCTTCAAGTCCTACATCCGTGAGTCTGGCAAGGCAGACAGGTAAACCAGGAACTAAGTTGACTATCATGATAGTTTTGTAAAACTGTTATTTGTTTTCATATATATATTTTGCTCATCTCGTTTATACCCAGTGGGTTAATAATGCCTCCATTTTGTCCTGGTCCAGGGATGGTGACAAGATGGCTCCCTCTGTGGAGAAGAAGATTGCCGAGTTGGAGATGGGCCTGCTACACCTGCAGCAGAACATCGAGATCCCCGAGATCAGCCTTATCATCCACCCCATCATCCTCAACATCGCCAAGGCGTGCTACGAGCGCGGTGAGAAGCCCAAGGTCACCGACTTCGGCGACAAGGTGGAGGACCCCACCTTCCTCAACCAGCTGCAGTCGGGGGTCAACCGTTGGATCCGGGAAATCCAGAAGGTGTGGGTCGAAATAATGACTTGCCTGAGAAATTGGGTGACAGGTAGTGTTAGGTAGTAGGCCATACCCAAGCAAAACGTTTTGCAAAAAAATAAAATAAAATAAAGGTGTTAATATTTAACACGTTAAGTTAGTACCTCCCCCGCTTCACTCCATTTTGAAACGTTTCCCACCGACTGAACATGACCTTGGCTTGTTGGTTGCATTTGGCATCTCTTACTGTGTTTTTTTTGTGTCCTCTGGCTAGTTTGAGTGGTTGTTTTGAATACTCTCCTCTTCCTGTCAGGTGACCAAGCTGGACCGTGACCCGGCCTCTGGGACTGCCCTGCAGGAGATCAGTTTCTGGCTGAACCTGGAGCGCGCCCTGAACCGCATCCAGGAGAAGAGGGAGAGCCCCGAGGTGCTGCTCACCCTGGACATCCTGAAGCACGGCAAGCGCTTCCACGCCACCGTCAGCTTTGACACTGACACCGGTGAGTTGTGTTCGATGGAACAAGCGCCAAACGTTTGTACCGGATCTAATACCTCTTTATGGATTGGATATTACAAGGAACCATTTTTTTATTTTGTTTTATTTTTAGGACCCGTCACTCAAACCTCCGGTCAATATACATTATCCACTTTATGGATGACATCACCACTTTAGAACCATGTCGATCCTATTGTATTCTAATTCCTAATTCTACGTTTAGAACGTGCAATAGTTTTATTAGACTTCATGACTTGAATATGTTTCCCCCCCATCTATTTCCCAGGTCTGAAGCAGGCAGTGGAGACGGTCAACGACTACAATCCCCTGATGAAGGACTTCCCCCTGAACGACCTGCTGTCGGCCACCGAGCTGGACAAGATACGCCAGGCGCTGGTGGCCATCTTCACCCACCTGAGGAAGATCCGTAACACCAAGTACCCCATCCAGCGGGCCCTGCGGCTGGTGGAGGCCATCTCCCGGGACCTCAGCTCCCAGCTCCTCAAAGTGCTGGGCACCAGGAAGCTCATGCACGTGGCCTATGAGGAGTTTGAGAAGGTGGGTCTACAGTGGCAGCTGCTACAAATACTCCATAGACGAGTTGGTTGTTTAGCAACAAAACCGAGGCGTGCGAAACTATGGGGGCAACACAGACGTGGTTGGCTTAGATTGTTGACAACATGGAAGCTATATTTTGTCTCCAATTTTTATTGAAAACATAAATACATTCGCACACTGACCACTTGTTGGCTCTCATATACATCGTTACAGTTGTTGGTTAGTTAGCTAGCGAATTTTAGCCATATTAGCATTGACCTGAAATTTAAAAGTCCAAACATTTCAAAACAAGACATGGTATCAATAACAAGATGAAACGAGCCACTTACGATTCCCCACATGGCAATTTCTTGTCATTCTGTCTAGCAATCTGGCCATCCAGAATCACAACAACACGCTGAGTTCTGCCCCATGGATGCGTACACATCGTTTTTTGTGACGTTGTCAGCTAACCCATCTATACATTCCTATACTCTTCTTGTTTTATTGACACATGACTTAATAACGTGTAGTTGATAGTAACATTTTAGCGATACACATTTCTATCCCATTGCAGGTGATGGTGGCGTGCTTCGAGGTCTTCCAGACCTGGGAGGACGAGTATGAGAAGCTGCAGGTCCTGCTGAGAGACATCGTGAAGAGGAAGAGGGAGGAAAACCTGAAGATGGTGTGGCGCCTGAGCCCAGCCCACCGCAAGCTCCAGGCCCGCCTCGACCACATGAGGCGCTTCCGCAGGCAGCACGAGCAGCTTAGAGCCGTCATCGTTCGTGTACTCAGGCCTCAGGTAAGACCGATGGCTAGAGCCCCCGAGAGTTGGTGTTATGGGTCCAGATTAAGTTTATAGCATACTTTTAAGTCCAGGAGTAGGCTTAAATACAGTTCTGGAATTCCCCCCAATGACTTGCAGTTTTGGTCAAGAGATTCCCTTGCTCATTTCTAGGTCATTGCTGAAAGGCTTTTCTTTCTCTCCCTATGCCTTGTCAAGGTGTCTGCGGTGCCCCAGCACGCCCCAGGCGAGGCAGTGGAGCCCGCCGAGATGAAGGTGGCGGAGGTGCTGTTCGACGCTGCAGACGCCAACGCCATCGAGGAGGTGAACCTGGCCTACGAGAACGTGAAGGAGGTGGACGGCCTGGATGTGTCCAAGGAGGGCATGGAGGCCTGGGAGGCAGCCATGAAGCGCTACGACGAGCGCATCGACCGTGTGGAGACCCGCATCACGGCCCGCCTCCGCGACCAGCTGGGCACGGCCAAGAACGCCAACGAGATGTTCCGCATCTTCTCGCGCTTCAACGCCCTGTTCGTGCGCCCCCACATCCGCGGCGCCATCCGCGAGTACCAGACGCAGCTCATCCAGCGCGTCAAGGACGACATCGAGTCGCTGCACGACAAGTTCAAGGTGCAGTACCCGCAGAGCCAGTCGTGCAAGATGAGCCACGTGCGCGACCTGCCGCCTGTGTCGGGCTCCATCATCTGGGCCAAGCAGATCGACCGGCAGCTGACCGCCTACATGAAGCGCGTGGAAGACGTGCTGGGCAAAGGCTGGGAGAACCACGTGGAGGGCCTCAAGCTGAAGCAGGACGGCGACAGCTTCCGCGCCAAGCTCAACACCCAGGAGATCTTCGACGATTGGGCACGCAAGGTGCAGCAGCGCAACCTGGGCGTGTCGGGCCGCATTTTCACCATCGAGACCAGCCGGGCCCGCGGTCGCACAGGAAACATGCTGAAGCTCAAGGTCAACTTCCTGCCCGAGATCATCACGCTGTCTAAGGAGGTGCGCAACCTCAAGTGGCTGAGCTTCCGTGTGCCGCTTGCCATCGTCAACAAGGCGCACCAGGCTAACCAGCTCTATCCATTCGCCATCTCCCTGATCGAGAGCGTGCGCACATATGAGCGCACCTGCGAGAAGGTGGAGGAGCGCATCTCCATCTCACTGCTGGTGGCCGGCCTGAAGAAGGAGGTGCAGGCCCTGGTCACCGAGGGCATTGCCCTGGTCTGGGAGTCCTACAAACTGGACCCTTACGTCCAGCGCCTGGCCGAGACCGTCTTCAACTTCCAGGAGAAGGTCAGTGTTTTGTAGAACCATAATGTTGGACCTCACCTCGCAATTTTAATTTTAAGCATGCAGTTGACAGTTGACTTGCATTACGCACTTGAAGATCTTATGTTCACATTCCGCCCTGAATGTATAAGATTTGTGTGTGAGTGTCTCAATCCCTTTGTTTTCCAGGTGGACGACCTCCTGCTCATCGAGGAGAAGATCGACCTGGAGGTGCGCTCTCTCGAGACCTGCATGTACGAACACAAGACCTTCACAGAGATCCTCAACCGCGTGCAGAAGGCCGTGGACGACCTCAACCTGCACTCCTACTCCAACCTGCCCATCTGGGTCAACAAGCTGGACATTGAGGTCTGTACAAAACCCTTACAACCCTCTCCTGTATGCCTTCTATGTTGTGTCTCGAGGCTCTTACCCTGTGTCCAGCTGGTGACATTCCTGAGCCAATTGTTCCTATTTAAACCGGCACTTCCCTCTGAGTCCACCAATTACAAGTTGCCACTCTTTTTCATGGTCCTTCGAGACGGATAATTGTCCTGGAACAGAACCAGTAGGGGCCAAAAATACCAGCACCTTTACTGTTCCTACTGGTCCTTTTTATTTTTTTTAAAGTGGTTTATTGAATCAATTTTGTATTAATTCATATTTTTAATTTCCCTGTGTGTAGATTGAGAGGATCCTCGGGGTGCGTCTGCAGGCTGGGCTCAGGGCCTGGACCCAGGTCCTCCGGGGACAGATGGAGGACAAGGCTGACGTGGACATGGACACAGAGGCTCCTCAAGTCAGCCACAAGCCTGGCGGGGAGCCCAAGATCAAGGTAAGGGTCCAAGACTGCAGTAGGAGGATTGATTTGATAAGAATATAACTAATAAAATGTCTTCCCCAAAGGCACAAATTGCAGTTTATGAAACTTATTTTGCTTTTTTGTACTTGTGAAAGAACGTTGTGCACGAGCTGAGGATCACCAACCAAGTGATCTACCTGAACCCGCCCATCGAAGACTGCCGCTACAAGCTCTACCAGGAGATGTTTGCCTGGAAGATGGTCATCCTCTCTCTGCCCAGGATCCAGAGCCAGAGATACCAGGTCTGGAGGCCCTGCAGGGCACTTTTCTATGTTTTCATTACTACCACCAAGCTAGCTTCTTTAGCAAGTTCGTATTGAATTCAGTGATATCACCGAGCTAGCCTCTCTAGCATGCTGGGTACAAGTACACGGGTGTTTTGGTGAGGTTGCTATAGTTGATGTATTGATATTGCTGTCCTGGCCACTAGGTGGGCGTCCACTATGAGCTGTCTGAGGAGGAGAAGTTCTACAGGAACGCCCTGACAAGAATGCCAGACGGCCCGGCCGCCCTGGAGGAGGCCTACAACTCGGTCAAGGACAACGTCAACGAGGTGGAGCAGTACGTCAAGGTACGCTTGACCCCAATCAATCTTATTTATTTGACAGGGACAATGCACATCAATTAACATTTCTGTATATGTGCCAGATTTAGCCAGCTAGCTATTTGAAGCACCAATAAATGATACTGGATCTCTTTCTCAATTGCCTTTCCTTGGTTCCTTGTGTCCTTGGTTCCTCCCCTTGTACCTTGTCCTCCAATGTCTTTTGAACTCGAGTAAGCAAGTAACGATTATTGAGATTCACTTCAGCTATGGGTTCTATCACTTACCCATGTGTCTCTGTCTGTTGTATAGGTGTGGCTGCAGTACCAGTGCCTGTGGGACATGCAGGCGGAGAACATCTACAACCGCCTGGGGGAGGATTTGACCAAGTGGCAGGCCCTGTTGGTCCAGATCCGCAAAGCCAGGGGGACCTTCGACAACGCCGAGACCAAGAAGGAGTTTGGGCCCGTGGTCATCGACTATGGCAAGGTAAAGAGAATGACGATTCAGCAGTAGAATAGAGCAGCTTCTGCTTTTCTGTTCAGTTATGCGCTCATGAGATGTATTGATGCCTACAAATGTGGTGATGCAGATTGGTTATCTACTTTGTTTAACTCCAGGTCCAGTCCAAGGTGAACCTGAAGTATGACTCCTGGCACAAAGAGGTTCTCAGCAGATTCGGCCAGATGCTGGGCAACAACATGCAGGACTTCCACTCCCAGATCTCCAAGGTAAGCCCTCTCTCTGTCTGCCGAGAGAAACTGCTTTCATTGTAGTCTCTGGCAATATGTTCCAATGTCATAACTAGCATAAAACTTAGAATGCACGCCCGATACATTGCTTCATTCTAAGTGGCATGTTAGTGTGGACGTTGGAGCAGACCATTGGTCTCTATCTGATCTCAACTCCACTGTCTTCATCAGTCCCGCCAAGAGCTGGAGCAGCACTCCGTGGACACCGCCAGCACTTCGGACGCTGTGACCTTCATCACCTACGTCCAGACGCTCAAACGCAAGATCAAGCAGTTTGAGAAGAACGTGGATGTAAGTAATGTCAAAACCGCTTTCATAGGATTTCTCACAAGCTGTGACCTCAAATCGTTGTCATGGGTGAGAACTCGCACGCGCACGCAGTCAACGCTTCTGTTCTATGATGTACTATTGATTCCACTACCCACTTTCTATTTTTAAATACAGTCCATTATTACTATGCATACTACATTGTACATTTACATTTTAGTCATTTAGTAGACGCTCTTATCCAGAGCGACTTACAGGAGCAATGAGGGTTAAGTGCCTTGCTCAAGGGCACATCGACAGATTTTTTTACCTAGTCGGCTCGGGGATTAGAACTAGCGACCTTTCGGTTACTGGCACAACCGCTCTTAACCACTAAGCTACCTGCCGCTACTACCTCTTCTATTACTTCTACTACATGTTATTTTTTACTTGACTCTTTTTTTCATTGTTATTATTGATTAATGTACTGCATTGTTGAGGGAGCTAGCACATAAGTATTTCGCTGCCCGTTTTACCCTGCTGTAAACTGTATGTGATGAGTGCATTTGATTTGAAAAGATGGATGGATTTTAAATCCTGACTTCTTTCTTCACAGCTTTTCCGCAACGGTCAGCGGCTTCTCGAGAAGCAGCGCTTCCAGTTCCCGCCATCATGGCTGTACATCGACAACATCGAGGGCGAGTGGGGCGCCTTCAGTGACATCATGAAGCGCAAGGACACGGCCATTCAGCAGCAGGTGGCCAACCTGCAGATGAAGATCGTCCAGGAAGACAAAGCCGTGGAGGGTCGCACCATCGATCTCCTCGCCGACTGGGAGAAGACCAAACCAGTGGCTGTAAGAGAAAATAATTTAAAGATATTTTTTTTTGTTGAAAAGATTGTGATGTATAGGATGATTATGTTTAATTTGATCTTTGCATAAATCTTTCGTATGAGTTTTGCGCTTGGGATTTTTGGGGAGGGTATAGGCTGATCCTAGGTCTGTTTTTCCATAGGGGGGCCTGCGTCCAGAGGAGGCCCTCCAGTCTCTCACCATCTACGAGGGGAAGTTTGGCCGGCTGAAGGACGACCGGGATAAGTGTTCCCGCGCCAAAGAGGCCCTGGAGCTGACCGACACCGGCCTGCTGAGCGGCAGTGAAGAAAGAGTTCAGGTATGGTTATCTGTTGTCTTTTTAAACTAAGAGGCGTTCACTTTTCAGCACTGTATGGTATCTGCAGCCAGCCGCTACTGCATTTGGACTGTTCATTAGTCAGTGCAAGAGCAACTCGGCATATGGCGCGTCGTTGAAATCCTTGCCACTTTGTGCCTGGAGTCTTGGCATATCTGTCGACACGAACATGTCACTTCCCAGCAAGATGTTCTCAGATGCTCCTCTGTGGTGCTGAAGTTTCTTTCTACGTGCTGCAGGTGGCTCTGGAAGAGCTGCAGGACCTGAAGGGTGTGTGGTCAGAGCTGTCCAAGGTGTGGGAGCAGATCAACCAGGCCAAGGAGCAGCCCTGGGTCTCTGTTCAACCACGCAAGGTAAGATTTAACTCATGAATTTGTCTTTGTGTTCAAAGACACTATGTGGACCATGTCTTTTTAGGAATGTGCATGGACCATGTCTGTTTTGGCCCGTCTGTTGGACCAAGTCTGTTAGTCTAATGTGTATCTGTTTTTCCGATTGTAGCTGCGTCAGAGTTTAGACGGCCTGCTGAACGAGCTGAAGAACTTCCCGGCTCGACTGAGGCAGTATGCATCCTACGAGCACGTCCAGAGGCTTCTCAAGAGTTACATGAAGGTAAGACCCCATATCTCCCTCGGTACTAGTCGAAACTAGACATTGTATTATTGCAATTGAAAAGTAGTTACTTGAGACAAAGGATTGAACCATGTCTGGTTGACATTCCTCTTGGATGGGAAAAGCTAGGGCAAGGACTGTACATGTTAATGTTGAATAACATCCTGATCACGTCAACAATATGCCCAAACCAAGTTTCCTGTCCTAACAGTAAACTGTCCTTGTCTCGTCTCTCAGATCAACATGCTGGTGATCGAGCTGAAGTCGGAGGCCCTGAAGGACCGCCACTGGAAGCAGCTGATGAAGCGTCTACACGTGAACTGGGTGCTGTCGGAGTTGACCCTGGGTCAGATCTGGGACGTGGACCTGCAGAAGAACGAGATGGTGGTGAGAGACGTGCTGCTGGTGGCCCAGGGAGAGATGGCCCTGGAGGAGTTCCTCAAACAGGTAACCACAACATTCAACTTCACAAATCTTTGTTCCCTGCAGCGCAATTACAAAAGGAAAAAGGCTTTAATATCTGGGTAGTCATTCATGTCCTTAGAGAAAGTGCAATATTAGTGCACTTTTTGACCATTGGCGATCAAGTCTTTTCATTCGTGTGTGACAGTAAGTGGCCATACTGATGATTTCTTATTTTTTCCGTTGTTCCGCGACAGATCCGTGAGGTCTGGAATGCCTATGAGCTGGACCTGATCAACTACCAGAACAAGTGCCGTCTGATCCGCGGCTGGGACGACCTCTTCAACAAGGTCAAGGAGCACATCAACAGCGTGTCGGCCATGAAGCTGTCGCCTTACTACAAGGTAGGTGGATGTTTAAATTAAAATGGGTTCTTACCAGAGATGTACTCTTGATCTTGTGGTCTTTACATCACATAAATGCAGTCTTGATCTCGTGACGGGATCTGGTTTCTTAAGAGGTTAAGCCTGGATCTCAAGGGGTCTGGACTGGTCTTGTTCTGGATCTCGAGTTCCCGTCTTGACTCAGTCTCTGGTTCTTGCAGGATAGTATAAGAGCACATAGTATACACGGTATAGTCCTAGTCTCCGTGAGGCATATTAATGGTTCCTGCTGTGCCATCAGGTGTTTGAGGAGGATGCTATGAGCTGGGAGGACAAGCTGAACCGGATCATGGCCCTGTTTGACGTGTGGATCGACGTCCAGCGCCGCTGGGTCTACCTGGAGGGCATCTTCACTGGCAGTGCTGACATCAAACACCTGCTGCCTGTGGAGACCCAGAGGTTCTCGAGGTAAGATCCGTAGTTCCCCCCTTGTCACCTAAGATTGGGAATAGGTCAAAGAACCTTGTCTATGGTAAAGAGGACTTGGTAAAGCTCTTGGTAACCTTTTTACAATTGGTAAGATAACATTACTCAACCTTTTCTTTCTCTCTCCCATATAGCATCAGCACAGAGTTCCTGGCTCTGATGAAGAAGGTGACCAAGTCTCCTCTGGTGATGGACGTGCTGAACATCCAGGGGGTGCAGAGGTCTCTGGAGAGGCTGGCCGACCTGCTGGGCAAGATCCAGAAGGCCCTGGGAGAGTACCTGGAGAGGGAGAGGTCCTCATTCCCCAGGTAAGACATTATCCATGTCTCTAATAGTGGCATCTGCCATAGGCCTGTCTCTCATTTCCTGGGGCGGGACATCCGTTTTTGGGAAAATCCGGGACATCCTATATCCGGTCTAAGGTGTATGGGCTTTTCTCAATAGAAATGGTGCAAACCAAGAGCAAGTCCTGTTGTAGCGTACCTCCTTTGTTTGAATTCGAAAAAAAGACTGCCTTATCTAAAGCCTCGCACTTTGAAGTTAACCTTGGGTGGTCTGGCCTTGTTGGGCTAGCTCGAATTGCGTTTCCACTGCCTCGAGAATATAGAAATGATGTGATGTTGCTAGCTAGCCAACGTGACTGTGCAGCTAGCAAGATGTTGAAGAAATAATTTTATTCACCCTCACCACGCTGTAGCTGAAGTTACCCTATACTCCCGATGCTAGCTAGCCAAATGTTTAGCTTGCTAGCTAGCTAAACGGCTATCGTCGTAGCTTAATTCCTAACCTTGCTTGCCATGGCCAGCTAGCCAAAGGTTTAGTTTGCTAGCTAGTTAAACGGTTAGCGTCATTGCTAGCATAACAGGCTAGCTAGCTTAATTCCTAACCTTGCTTGCCATGGCATTGGCTACTAGCTAGCAGGCTAACCAAACACACCAGACGACAGGTTTGATAGGATGTAGCTAGCTAGCTAAAATCCCTGATAGCTCACTTTAGCTAGCAAGCTTGTTTCAACTCTGATTTGCAAGCTAACAGTAGCTAGCTAGCATTTGAGGGCTGACTGTTTCATAAACGTTTGTGTAATGCAAAAATAAATGAAGGATCCACCTATGTTGGTAATTCGTGTCATGTGTCTGACTACTGCTTGTCCTTGTGCTAGCTAACAGCAACAAACCCAGACAAACTAAACGTGAAAGCATCCAGCAGAGATCAGCTTCTCATTAACTGGCTAACGTTAGCCCCCATTGATGAAATTAGTAATTGCTGATGACTGATTCTACTCTGTATGGTAACTTAGTCCTGTAGAGACATTTTAGAGTGACTGATGGTCAACACATTCAGGATACATGTATTTATTTATGTTTACCAGGTTCTACTTCGTTGGTGATGAAGACTTGCTGGAGATCATCGGGAACAGCAAGAACGTAGCCAAGCTGCAGAAGCACTTCAAGAAGATGTTCGCCGGCGTCTCCAGCATCCTGCTGAACGAGGAAAACACGGTGGTGCTGGGCATCTCATCCCGTGAGGGCGAGGAGATCTTCTACAAGACCCCCGTGGACCTCCTCGAGCACCCCAAGATCAACGACTGGCTGACCCTGGTGGAGAAGGAGATGCGGGTCACGCTGGCCAAGCTGCTGGCCGAGTCGGTCACTGAGGTGGGCGCGTTCAACAAGGGCAACTCCATCGAACTCGATAAATACATCGACTGGATCGACCGATACCAGGTACGGAACGTCGCAGTGGGCTATTGTTCATCCAGTGGTTCTCATTTTGTTTGTTTGGTCACCTACCAAATGCCATTTTTAATTATCATGTTAAGTCGGCAATGATCATGTTGTAGAGTCAGAAATGGAGTCGGCAATGGCACAACAGAAATTGGCCACGACCCACTCCATCAACCAATCACATTTTATTTACATAGCCCTTTTCTCCAAAATATTTGTCACAAAGTGGTTAACGGATAGTAATCCGGCTGGCAGCGCCAAATAATATACATGAAAACTTGTAGTCTGACCAGTAACGCCCACAAAGATCTTCGGACCACTTGAACATGTTGAAACCCCCCCCTCTCTCTCTCTCTCTCTCTACTAACTCCAGGCTCAGCTGGTAGTGCTGTCGGCTCAGATCGACTGGTCTGAGAAAGTGGATGCCGCTCTGACCACCATCGCGGGTGGCGGGGACATGTCGCCCATGTCGATCGTGCTGACC
This sequence comes from Coregonus clupeaformis, assembly GCF_020615455.1. Classification (NCBI taxonomy): domain Eukaryota; kingdom Metazoa; phylum Chordata; class Actinopteri; order Salmoniformes; family Salmonidae; genus Coregonus; species Coregonus clupeaformis. Next base: position 6,380,230 of record NC_059212.1, on the reverse strand, counting down.
AATGTGGAGGCCACCCTGAACGTGCTGGCCGACACCGTGCTTATGGAGCAGCCTCCACTCCGCAGGAGGAAGCTGGAACATCTGGTGAGTGGAAGATGACGCATCTGCAGACATTCTGGACAAGTTGGTTTGGAGGAGTTAGTTTGGAAAAATTGGGGTAGCTTTTTAGAAGAACACTCTCCTAGTAGGATTTCAAATATTATTATTATTATTATTGTAAAAGGAAAATACTATGGCATCAAGTGTTTCTCTGTCAGTCCAGTCTAATTCTAAGCACTTAGAAATATAGTCCACTATCCAAACAGATGAAAAGGTAAACGTTGTGCTCCTTCCCTATAGATCACTGAGCTGGTCCACCAGAGGGACGTGACCAGGCAACTGATCAAGAACAAGGTCGACAACCCCAAGTCGTTTGAGTGGCTCAGCCAGATGCGCTTCTACTTTGACCCCAAGCAGACGGACGTGCTGCAGCAGCTGTCCATCCAGATGGCTAACGCCAAGTTCAACTATGGCTTTGAGTACCTAGGAGTCCAGGACAAGCTGGTCCAGACCCCCCTGACCGACCGCTGCTACCTGACCATGACCCAGGCCCTGGAGGCCAGGTTCGGTGGAGCCCCCTTTGGTACGCTCGAAGAACTGCATGCCACTCTCTAGACTCTACATAGCCAACAAAGTAGACAGTTTAAATTCTGAAAGGCAAACTGAGTTGCAACTTTATAGCATATCCTCTGGTGATTTTTATTTCCAGGGCCCGCCGGAACCGGAAAGACCGAGTCTGTGAAGGCTCTGGGTCACCAGCTGGGACGCTTCGTCCTGGTCTTCAACTGTGACGAGACCTTCGACTTCCAGGTACGCTAATACTGACTGATACTTTACGCTAAAAGAGGCTGATCTTTGGTGTAATGTTATTTTCAGAATGAGAGAAGCCTCTTTTGAGGAGACCTGTTTCTCTGTTGTCTGCAGGCGATGGGTCGTATCTTCGTGGGCTTGTGCCAGGTAGGCGCCTGGGGCTGCTTCGACGAGTTCAATCGTCTGGAGGAGAGGATGCTGTCGGCCGTCTCACAGCAGGTCCAGTTCATCCAGGTGGCCCTGAGGGAGCACAGCAACCCCAACCGAGACCGCAGTACGTATCTCCACAAACTCATTGAAAGCTTCTTAGAATTGCATTTGAAAGTGCTTTTTAGTCCATGAAAATGTATTGTCCGGGAGGGCCATGTTATAAAAAACATTAAATGTTGAATGACTGCTGACAATATCGCATCGTTCATTTCAAACCAAGCATGTCTTCATATGGCGTTGCACTTAAGAATGTAAGTTAAACAATGTCACCGTTTCCCCCTTCCCCAGGCGCTCCCGTCACCTGCGAGCTGCTCAACAAGCAGGTGAAGGTGAGCCCCGACATGGCCATCTTCATCACCATGAACCCCGGCTACGCCGGCCGCTCCAACCTGCCCGACAATCTGAAGAAGCTGTTCCGCTCCCTGGCCATGACTAAGCCCGACCGCCAGCTCATTGCCCAGGTCATGCTCTACTCCCAGGGCTTCCGCACCGCAGAGATCCTGGCCAAGAAGATCGTGCCCTTCTTCAAGTACGTACTGTACTCAACCAGGCCAGGGCTTGAGGCTCAGGTGTTGGGGGGGGGGTTAATATAGCTTCTGCTGCATATTTCCAACAACATTTGAGAGATCAAATAATGGGGAATCTTTCATGCATGCCAGCACCACAACCCCCCCAAAGCTTCACTCTATTGGTCTAGTGTTCCTTCTCATTGACTAAAAATCTATTTCTCTCTGCACCTGCAGGCTGTGCGACGAACAGCTGTCCTCCCAGAGTCACTACGACTTTGGCCTGCGAGCCCTCAAGAGCGTGCTGGTCAGCGCCGGCAACGTGAAGCGGGAGCGCATCCAGAGGATCAAGAAGGATAAGCGTGAGCGCGGCGAGAATGTGGACGAGAACGAGATCGCGGAGAACCTCCCGGAACAGGAGGTAAAGGAACTGAAGTATCTGTGGCGGCATTAGTTTCTCTCTCTTCAGTTTTCTGAATTATTAAAAAACATGCTAAACCTATTGTCACAATACACTTCCAGCAGTATGACCACCAACTAATCCCATGAGCCATATTTTTTTACACTGGTTTAGGAGACCATGCCACCCAAAGTATAAAGATTAAAAGGACTGCCAATATTGCATGTATGGCATTGATTTTCTGTTATCTAGAAGGGATGTCGCCTAACCTCTGTGTCCCTGTCTGTTCAGATCCTGATCCAGAGTGTGTGTGAGACCATGGTGCCCAAGCTGGTGGCTGAGGACATCCCCCTGCTGTTTAGCCTGCTGTCGGACGTCTTCCCCGGCGTGCAGTACATGCGCGGCGAGATGACTGCACTGCGTGAAGAGCTCCGCAAGGTCTGCGCCGAGATGTTCCTCACCTATGGAGACGGAGACGACGTGGGCAGCATGTGGGTTGAGAAGGTACATAATGAAGCCCCCTTTTATTCATTCTGTATGGTTTCACCCAGAAATATAGATACAGAGTTTGGCAAAACCATTCTTTATCTTGATGACAATTAAAGTGTTACATCTGTGACAGTATCGCTGCTACTTTGAACTCTCACTGGAATGTAATTCCCTTGGAACCTTCGGTGGCGACCATTTTTTTTTTTTATGTCTGAATTTGAAACCAAGTTTTGTCTGCGCTCCCAAGACGTCAGCTAAGTGTCAAGTCTGTAATATGAAATCATATCATTCCAGGTGCTCCAACTGTACCAGATCACCCAGATCAACCACGGCCTGATGATGGTGGGGCCCTCTGGCAGTGGCAAGACCATGGCCTGGAGGGTACTGCTCAAGGCCCTGGAGCGCCTGGAGGGAATGGAGGGCGTGGCCCACATCATCGACCCCAAGGCCATCAGCAAGGACCACCTGTACGGAACCCTGGACCCCAACACCCGCGAGTGGACCGATGGGCTCTTCACGCACGTGCTCAGGAAGTACGTATTAGTAGGCTTCAATGTACTGTGTTGTTTGTTCAAGATATTCTATGTAGTGTTGTAGTGTGCTGATTTTAAGCACCACATGGTCTCGCGACACGACTGGTGTCCCACAGGGCTTTGTACTAAGCCCTCTTGTTCTCTCTGTGCACCAAGACACTTCAGTTCTGTCATATCCTCACATGGTGTCTCTTGTCATTGTCAGGCTGATGACACTCAATGTTTTCTCTTTTTGTATATACAAATCCAGTCAATTAATTAATCGATTGTTTTGGGGGTTTTTTCATCCCAGGATCATTGACAACGTGAGAGGCGAGTTGCAGAAACGGCAATGGATCATCTTCGATGGTGACGTGGACCCCGAGTGGGTAGAGAATCTCAACTCTGTGCTGGACGACAACAAGTTGCTCACCCTGCCCAACGGGGAGCGTCTCAGCCTGCCACCAAACGTATGTTGTGTCCCTCGAGCCACATCCTTTTTAATGACAAAATCCAGTACCATGACATGAACTGCACATCTGCAATACCGTTGGTCAACCTAAAAAATCTACATTCGAAATACACTTGCCCATACTGATTCAGTTTTAGTCCAGTTGGAGGCTTAATTTGGGTCTGTGAAACTGCGCCATTGAATAAAACTGGTCATTATCTTTTAGTCCAAAGAAGGCAGTGATGCCGAAACGTTGGTGTTTTACCCAATAAATTACTGGGAGTTTATATACACTACCGTTCAAAAGTTTGGGGACACTTTGAAATTGAGGACCTCTGAGGCGGTTTTTTTCTAACTAGACACTAATGTATTTGTCCTCTTGCTCAGTTGTGCACCGGGGCCTCCCACTCCTCTTTCTATTCTGGTTAGAGCCAGTTTGCGCTGTTCTGTGAAGGGAGTAGCACACTGCGTTGTACGTGATCTTCAGTTTATTGGCAATTTCTCGCATGGAATAGCCTTCCTTTCTCAGAACAAGAATACACTGACGAGTTTCAGAAGAAAGTTATTTGTTTCTGGCCATTTTGAGCCTGTAATCGAACCCATAATTGCTGATGCTCTAGATATTCAACTAGTCTCAAGAAGGCCAGTTTTATTGCTTCTTTAATCAGCACAACCGTTTTCAGCTGTGCTAACATAATAGCAAAAGGGTTTTCTAATGATCAATTAGCCTTTTAAAATGATAAACTTGGATTAGCAAACACAACGTGCCATTGGAACACAGGACTGATGGTTGCTGATAATGGGCCTCTGTACACCTATGTAGATATTCCATTAAAAATCAGCCTTTTCCAGCTACAATAGCCATTTACAACATTAACAATGTCTACACTGTATTTCTGATCAATTTGATGTTATTTTAATGGACAAAAAAATTGCTTTTCTTTCGAAAACAAGGACATTCCTAAGTGACCCCAAACTTTTGAACGGTAGTGTATATACAGTTGAAGTCGGAAGTTTACATACACTTAGGTTGGAGTCATTAAAACTCGTTTTTCAACCACTCCACACATTTCTTGTTAACAAACTATAGTTTTGGGAAGTCGGTTAGGACATCTACTTTGTGCATGACACAAGTAATTTTTCCAACAATTGTTTACAGACAGATTATTTCACTTATAATTCACTGTATCACAATTCAAGTGGGTCAGAAGTTTACATACACTAAGTTGACTGTGCCTTTAAACAGCTTGGAAAAGTCCAGAAAATGATGTCATGGTTTTAGAAGCTTCTGATAGGCTAATTGACATCATTTGAGTCAATTGGAGGTGTACCTGTGGATGTATTTCAAGGCCTACCTCCAAACTCAGTGCCTCTTTGCTTGACATCATGGGAAAATCAAAAGAAATCAGCCAAGACCTCAGGAAAAAGATTGTAGACCTCCACAAGTCTGGTTCATCCTTGGGAGCAATTTCCAAACGCCTGAATGTACCACGTTCATCTGTACAAACAATAGTACGCAAGTATAAACACCATGGGACCACGCAGCCGTCATACCGCTCAGGAAGGAGACGCGCTCTGTCTCCTAGATATGAATGTACTTTGGTGCGAAAAGTGCAAATCAATCCCAGAACAACAGCAAAGGACCTTGTGAAGATGCTGGAGGAAACAGGTACAGTATCTATATCCACAGTAAAACGAGTCCTATATCGACATAACCTGAAAGGCCGCTCAGCAAGGAAGAAGCCACTGCTCCAAAACCGCCATAAAAAAGCCAGACTACGGTTTGCAACTGCACATGGGGACAAAGATCATACTTTTTGGAGAAATGTCCTCTGGTCTGATGAAGCAAAAATAGAACTGTTTGGCCATAATGACCATCGTTATGTTTGGAGGAAAAAGGGAGATGCTTGTAAGCCGAAGAACACCATCCCAACCGTGAAGCACGGGGATGGCAGCATCATGCTGTGGGGGTGCTTTGCTGCAGGAGGGACTGGTGCACTTCACAAAATAGATGGCATCATGAGGAAGGAATATTATTTGGATATATTGAAGCAACGTCTCGACATCAGTCAGGATGTTAAAGCTTTATCGCAAATGGGTCTTCCAAATGGACATTGACCCCAAACATTCTTCCAAAGTTGTGGCAAAATGACTTAAGGACAACAAAGTCAAGTTATTGGAGTGGCCATCACAAAGCCCTGACCTCAATCCTATAGAATATTTGTGGGCAGAACTGAAAAAGCGTGTGCGAGCAAGGAGGCAGTTAAACAATTTAAAGGCAATGCTACCAAATACTAATTGAGTGTATGTAAACTTCTGACCCACTGGGAATGTGATGAAATAAATAAAAGCTGAAATAAATCATTCTCTCTACTATTATTCTGACATTTCACATTCTTAAAATAAAGTGGTGATCCTAACTGACCTAAGACAGGGATTTATTACTAGGATTAAATGTCAGGAATTGTGAAAAACTGAGTTTAAATGTATTTGGCTAAGGTGTATGTAAACTTCCGACTTCAACTGTGTGTGTATATATATATATATAATAGAGCGTGCAACTCTCTTTTATTTATTTTTATAGCTTAAAGTTTATTCGCCGTTAGTAAGCGCATGCTTTTTATTAGTCCAAAGGGGGCTACCATTAAAACAATTTACATTTGGACCTGTGACATCAGCATTACTCTTCTTACTCCATTTGTAATTATTAAGGATCCCCGTTAGTTCATGCGAAGGCAGCAGCTACTCTTCCTGAGGTCCAGCAGCATAAGACAGTTACATACAGTTTAAAATACTACATGACATTACATTTCATAACACATTCAGTGTGTTCCACCACCACATATCTACAATACAACATCCATGTGCACGTGTGTGTAGAGTGCGTGTCTTATCGTGTGTATGTGTGTCTCTCCATAATGTGGTCTCTGTAGGTGCGCATCATGTTCGAGGTGCAGGATCTGAAGTATGCCACCCTGGCCACTGTGTCACGTTGCGGCATGGTCTGGTTCAGCGAAGACGTGCTCAGCACTGACATGATCTTCAACCACTTCCTGGCGCGCCTGCGCAGCATCCCATTGGACGAGGGCGAGGATGAGGCTTTCCGCATGCACAAGGGCACCGAGGACGAGGGCGAGGAGACCGCCTCCCCCATGCTGCAGGTTGGTACTGTAGTTACCCGGGGTCTTGTTCAGTAGGGCGCACCATAACAAAACGTTTCACTCTTGTTGGAAAATGTTTTCTCCCGACTGAACACAAACCTGCTCTCAGTTACGTTAGCAACACTCCACATTGTCCTCTACAGATCCAGAGGGACACGGCAGCCATCTTGCAGCCCTACTTCACTTCCACTGGGCTGGTGATCAAGACCCTGGAGCACGCCTCCAAGATGGAGCACATCATGGATTTCACGCGGCTGCGCTGCATGGGTTCCCTGTTCTCCATGCTTCACCAGGCCTGCCGCAACGTGGCGCTCTACAACAACAACCACTCCGACTTCCCCATGCCCAACGACCAGCTGGAGCGCTACATGCAGGTCAGTCAGCTGTGCCACAGCGCCTCCTGCTTGTGGGGAGACTAAATGGATACCCCCACGGGCTTGGTGCCAATTCCATTTCAATTCACTTCAGTTTAGGAGATGAATTGAAATTGCAGTTCAAGAATCGAGTAGGTGGGAAAAAAGATTCAAATGTTTTTTTCAATTCACTTGGTGGATTGATTTGAGTTGAAACTATCCTGTCAGACTGGAGATTTACCCCAGAGCATGAAGATCTGATGAATCCAGAGTACATTGCACTGAGCAGCCAAGCTCCGGTCACACTAAGCGTAATTACTAATGAGTGGTTTTCAAGAATCCGAACAATAACACTACATGGGTTTGTAACAATGCTGCAATAATTGTACACTTGATTTTTTGAAAAAATAATACATGGGTTTTATAAATGTTAACCATGTTTCTGCATGGTGGTTCCACAGAGGTACCTGATCTACGCCGTGCTGTGGTCCTTCTCAGGCGATGGCCGGCTGAAGATACGTGGCGAGCTGGGTGAATATATCCGTCGCATCACCACTGTGCCCCTGCCCTCGGCGCCCAACGTGCCCATCATTGACTACGAGGTAGGAATGTGGATCACCCATTTTACTGTTTAAATTAAACACTTTATTTTATGTATTTGGTCTAATCCTGTGGTAGAACTGGAGCCAGGGCAGAACATTAACTTTTTGGGCACATCTCAATATCTGGTCCAGGTGTGAAAAATTTGAATAAATGTTTTCCTTTGGGTAAGTTGAGCCAATGGCCATGGGGTAAATTGGCCCAATGGTTGTGCCAATGGCAAATTGAGCCAATGGCCATGGGGTAAATTGGCCCAATGGTTGAGCCAATGGCAAATTGAGCCAGTGTTTTTTCTTCTTAGGCGTAATGCAAGGCATTTGAAACTGAAGCTGTGCTGTGCGAGTGAATTATTTCAGCGAGTGAGTGAAAAGCAGGGCATAAAATTAACTTTTTGGTCCACCAGGCACTGTGGCAGGTAGATTTATAAATCTACAAGCCACTCAGATTTTTTACCAGACACTACAATTACACCAACAAAACACAAACGGATGAGCATGCTTTGTAATGTTTCTAAAACAAATGTATTACTAGTAAGAAGTAATGTGGTATGTTGTTTAATTTCATTTTTTGTGACCTTAGTCTTTTAACCAAAATATCACAGATGAGACAAAAATGTTCACCTGCCCCTTTAAGGGCGGGAGGTTACCGTGGTAACGCAACTCATGTTTGTGCCTGTGAGATTGAGACTGACTAGTAGAAGTGTTGTCTTCTCTTCCCTAGCAGTTGAAACTTAAACACAGGAAAAACAACCTAGCTTATGAACAAAACAATGTAAATATCCAAGAAACACAAGGACAAAGTCTCACTTCAGTAGACTTTATTTTCAAGTAAATTAGCCCAACTTTTATGCCTGTACGCAGCGCTTCTAAAAATGAATCTTTAACTCGGCTCTTCACGTGCGCACAGCCTCAAGCGAGGCAGTGTTGCGGCATGAGGATTCATAGTTCTTTGACTTTGTGTGATTTTTAATTTACCAGCTATGAAACAAAACGGCAGAACTACTTTGAAGACTGCTACTGCAGCATTTATATTACTATAAATGTGATACATACTTTACTATTTTTATTGTACAATGTGGCTGGTGAAATATAATTTTTACCCGCCAATGCCAAAATCTACCCGCAGGTGGCGGGTGTTAATTTTAGGTCCTGACGGGAGCCCTGAGTTTTTCCTGTTTTCCTGACCATACGAGCTAACTAGGAAAACCTCTTGTCCCAGAATTCTACTCCAACCCTCCTTGTTTTTCTTTCTTGCCCTCAGGTCACCATCTCTGGAGAGTGGCAGTCGTGGCAGGGCAAGGTGCCCCAGATCGAGGTGGAGACCCACAAGGTGGCTAGCCCGGACGTGGTGGTGCCCACCCTGGACACGGTGCGCCACGAGGCCCTTCTCTACACCTGGCTGGCTGAGCACAAGCCCCTGGTCCTCTGCGGCCCGCCCGGCTCGGGTAAAACCATGACCCTGTTCAGTGCCCTCCGAGCTCTGCCTGACATGGAGGTAAGTGTGGTCACTAGACCTGTAGTCTAAATTGACCATGGTCTGAGTCATGGGGTGTTTCTCAAAATGCATACTACCTTGCTCGGAGCACGCAAATTAGAGCACGGGCGGGTCGGAGTAAGAGTCCAAATCAAAAGTATGCGAAAGAGAGCACGGAGTGCACTTATCAAATGCACACTACGTTTGTACATATTTTGAAGCATGCATCGTTGCAAGCTTCAACGGAAGGTATGCAAAGAAATATGACGCAACCACGTTTAAAAAAATGATGCAACATTTCTTGAAATCAATGTAATGTTTTATGCGTTCTCCACACAAGAACAAACTCAAGAGAATGTCCTCGGAGCATGAGAGTGTGGAGCACGGTAGTATGCATATTGAGAAACTATTTTTTTGTGCTGAATTGGAACAAAAGCCGGCACACCCTGCAGTTGTCCACCCTAGAGCTAGACTAAGGTCAACTTCCAATGTCCACTTAGAATGAATAGCCAATACATTGCTAATACCACAATAAGTATGCTAGTGTGGACATTTGACCAGTGGCTAAATCTTCAAGTGTGCCATTGAGTCCCATGTAGCTCAGTTGGTAGGTAGAGCATGGCGCTTGCAACGCCAGGGTTGTGGGTTCGTTTCCCACGGGGGGGCCAGTATGAAAATGTATGCACTCACTACCTGTAAGTCGCTCTGGATAAGAGCGTCTGCTAAATGACTCAAATGTAAATGTGAAATTTCATTCAAATTAATAATAGGTCTGCCTGCCTAAGTTCACCCTTTCACCTCTGCTCCCAGGTTGTGGGTCTGAACTTCTCCAGCGCCACCACCCCGGAGCTGCTGCTGAAGACCTTTGACCACTACTGCGAGTACCGCCGCACGCCCAACGGTGTGGTCCTGGCCCCTGTGCAGCTGGGCAAGTGGCTGGTGCTCTTCTGTGATGAGATCAACTTGCCCGACATGGACAAGTATGGCACCCAGAGAGTCATCTCCTTCCTCAGACAGGTGAGGGGGGGTCTCAGCGTGTAAACACACACACACACACACACACACACACACACACACACTGGCTGGCTGTGTCTCAATAGGTTTAACATGCTTCCTTCCTTGATGCCCTTTCCTCCATGATCACCTATCAGTGGTACTGAAGCAAAGGAGACAAGGAGACCAGGAAGGATGCCATTGAGAATAGGCCAGTGTGTTCTGAAGTTAAACACTAAGGCAGGGGTAGACAACCCTGGTACTGGATGGCCGCAGGCACTTCCATGTTTTTTTTATTTAACCGACCTGGAAGACCAGGTGTGTTGAATTTAGGAAATCACTGAACTGATCAATTATCTCAGTTGGTCATGTGTGGTGCCTAGTTGGAACAAAATCCAACAGTATCACTCCAGGAACAGGGTTTCCTACCCCTGCACTAAGGCCTATGTTAGGCTGAGGTCCCGCTGGAACATTAGCTCATCCTCCCCTGGTGTTTCCTCCTGCAGATGGTGGAGCACGGTGGCTTCTACCGCACCTCAGACCAGACCTGGGTCAAGCTGGAGAGGATCCAGTTTGTGGGAGCCTGTAACCCCCCCACCGACCCCGGCAGGAAGCCCCTCACCCACAGGTACACTACATGACCTGTGACCTTTCTGAGACGATGTAGCTTTATCCTGGGTCTTGTTCAGTAGTAGCGACTCGCATGGTACACAGTGAAGGAGCGATATGACACACTGTAGAAAAATGCTTTGAAACGGAAAAAGGAAAGGAGCGTTTCGTATTGGAAAAGGCCAAGTAGTCCCCTCCCCTTTTCAATCACTTTTCTACCGCTTGGTGCCTAATGAACTCGACCCCGGACTAGACTCACTGTGGTCGGTTTTGAATGATGAGGAAGTGTTGTGTGATTTGAATTGTAGGTTCCTGCGCCACGTGCCAGTGGTGTACGTGGACTACCCTGGCCCCGCCTCCCTCACTCAGATCTACGGCACCTTCAACCGGGCCATGCTGCGTCTCATCCCTTCGCTGCGTACCTTCGCCGAGCCCCTCACCGCCGCCATGGTGGAGTTCTACACCATGTCTCAGGTAAGGGCCTACGTACCAAACATAGATGGTTACAGTAGTAGAAGTATTTACAGTTATCTACAGTAGTGGTATTTACAGTATTATCAACAGTAGTAGTAGTTGGTGTTATCTACAGTAGTAGTATTTACAGTAGTAGTAGTATTTACAGTAGTATCTGTAGTAGTAGTAGTAGTTGGTGTTATTTACAGTAGTAGTAGTATTTACAGTAGTAGTAGTAGTAGTGGTGGTAGTAGTAGTGGTGGTAGTAGTAGTAGTATTTGCAGTAGTATTTAATAATAATAATATGCCATTTAGCAGACGCTTTTATCCAAAGCGACTTACAGTCATGCGTGCATACATTTTTGTGTATGGGTGGTCCCGGGGATCGAACCCACTACCTTGGCGTTATAAGCGCCGTGCTCTACCAGCTGAGCTACAGAGGACCACATTTAGAGTATTATCACATTTTGCCATGTTATTTTGATATCTGAGTGACTAACAAAATCAATGGAGGCCACCGGAGGTCAGGGGCCTAGGCCGCGTGCCCAGTCGGTATTCCACCACGATAGCTGGCTAGACTAACATACTCATTTAAAAATGGTTAACTGTCAGTGACTGGTGTAACGAGAGAAACTGCTGATGCAAAACCAAATTTGCGTATTCTACTATTCTGACTCTAAACAGTAAGTTGAGACCCTGACTGAGTTCCTAAATTTTTTTATTTATATATCTTTTTTTTTACTCTGACGTGTCGCGACACACCATTAACATGTCCGCAACCCACTTTGGGTCGTGACCCATACTTTAAGGCTGATCACTACAGTAGTAGTAGTATTTACAGTATTATCTACAGTAGTATTATCTAATGTAGTATCTACAGTTATCTACAGTAGTAGTAGTATTTAGTGGTATTTATGTCTGTGGTACCACATCCTCACAAATATGCGTTGTATAGGAGCCATTCTCAATGTCCGATTTATAGTGCTGAACACAATGGTAGGGTAGGATGTCGCCTGGTCCCAGATCAGTTTATGCCATCTTGTCAAAACCTACGGTTGTCGGCAAAACGGCACAAACGGATCTCGGACCAGGGTAGATTGGATGTGCTGTAAGCGAACTGACCTTTGTCCTCATGGAGCATGTCCCTTTATCCACTACAGGAACGCTTCACCCAAGACACCCAGCCCCACTACATCTACTCTCCCCGTGAGATGTCCCGCTGGGTGAGGGGCATCTTTGAGGCCCTGCGGCCCCTGGAGACACTCCCTGTGGAGGGTCTCATCCGCATCTGGGCCCACGAGGCCCTGCGCCTCTTCCAGGACAGGTATGTGTGTTCAGTACTTAGGGAAGTAGCCAGACTACCCCCCCTCCAAAGTAGCCTAGTAGAATCTTTGGGGGAAAGATGGTTTAGCATTATTAATAGGGCTTGGAGTTTTCCCTTACCAGGTAAAACAGCAGATGCTTGTTCCAGGCTATAATCAAGGCCCTGAGTTTTCCTGATTTTTGTGACCTGATCGATAAAAGTTAGATGCAAAGAGATCAATGTTGTTCTCTAAGTCCTGACTGACCTGCTAAACTATTCTCTCCCAAACACAGGTTGGTGGAGGATGAGGAGAGGCGCTGGACAGACGAAAACATTGACATGGTGGCCCTCAAGCACTTCCCCAACATTGACCGTGAAAAGGCCCTTAACAGACCTATCCTCTACAGCAACTGGCTCTCTAAGGTGAGATTCCTGCCCATAGACACAATATAATACTATTCTGTTTATACAGACGCAATATAATACAGTTATGTTTTATATAGATTCAATATAATAAGTTTCTGTTTATACAGACGCAATATAATACAGTTATTTTTTATATAGATTCAATATAATACTGTTCTGTTTATATAGATGCAATATAATACTGTTCTGTTTATACAGACACAATATAATACGGTTATTTTTAATTATATGTATCTGCATATGTTGCGGCGTCTCATAACTACCATATAGACATACCTACTATGAATGTAGCCAAGAAATTGACAATCATGGCTTGTGTATGTTGAATGAAGCTGCTTTTTAGTTGGTGTGTTAATGTTTGCCTGTCACCCTCCTCAGGATTACATCCCAGTGGAACAGGAGGAGCTGAGGGACTACGTCAAGGCCCGTCTGAGGGTCTTCTACGAGGAGGAGCTGGACGTGCCACTGGTGCTCTTCAACGAGGTTCTGGACCATGTCCTCCGAATCGACCGGTAAATAAATAATACTTCTCTGCTTCACATTGTGGGATTTAGCACGTGGATACACTTGAGGTTTTTGATATGACTCCTTACTTGACACTGTTAAAACGGACAATTCATGTCCTTTCCAGAATCTTCCGACAACCCCAGGGTCATCTCCTCCTGATTGGAGTCAGTGGAGCAGGAAAGACTACCCTGTCACGCTTCGTGGCCTGGATGAACGGTCTGAGTGTCTATCAGATCAAGGTTAGTAAAGAAAAGTCCACCGGTAATGGCTAACTGTAAATCTAACACTCCTGAGTGGCGCAGTGGTCTAAGGCACTGCATCGCAGTGCTAACTGTGCCACTAGAGATCCTGGTTCGAATCCAGGCTCTGTCGCAGCCGGCCGCGACCGGGAGACTCATGGGCTGCGCACAATTGGCCAAGCGTTGTCCAGGGTAGGGGAGGGAATGGCCGGCAGGGATGTAGCTCAGTTGATAGAGCATGGCGTTTGCAACGCCAGGGTTGTGGGTTCGATTCCCACGGGGGGCCAGTATAAAAAAATATGTATTCACTAACTGTAAGTCGCTCTGGATAAGAGCGTCTGCTAAATGACTAAAATGTAAATGTAAAAATGTTCCTTTTGAATTACCATTTTAAAGCTATCTTGAATTGTCATCCCGAGACAATACAACAAATATTATGAGTGGGAAAAGTAGTGTTTCAGAGTTTGCAGAAGTGTCTGTTTGGTCTGTGTGGAATCCATCGGATGTCAATTGGAATAAGTCAATATGTATGTTCTAATGAGTTGAGTGGTTGAATGAGGTGCTGAATGCATTGTGATGTCTGTGTCCAGGTCCATAGGAGGTACACGGGTGACGACTTTGACGAGGACCTGCGGACGGTGCTGCGTCGCTCCGGCTGCAAGAACGAGAAGATCGCCTTCATCATGGACGAGTCCAACGTGCTGGACTCTGGCTTCCTGGAGCGCATGAACACCCTGCTGGCCAACGGAGAGGTAGAGACTGAGACCAACAACCCGGGCTGCACTTTAATACTCAAAAGTAGAACCGTCTCCTTTCCTCCGTCTGCACTGACATTGAAGAGACAGGATGGGTTGAAGGCAAAATCCGAGATCCATATTGCTTTCACCTATCCTGTGTCAGGTCAGAGCAGATGGAGACGTGACAAGGAAAGGTAGTCACTTTAAACTATTGATATATCCCCTGTTGCCTCTTCCATAGGTCCCTACCTAGATACTGCTATTGAGAAACTTGTTGGATAATGATATTGAGATGCTTGTTGGTAGGAAACACCACACCCTCAAGTTCCTATATACACTACATTACCAAAAGTATGTGGACACCTGCTCGTCGAACATCTCATTCCAAGGGCATTAATATGGAGTTGGTCCCCCTTTGCTGCTATAACAGCCTCCACTCTTCTGGGAAGGCTTTCCACTAGACGTTGGAACATTGCTGCGGGGACTTGATTCCATTCAGCCATAAGAGCATTAGTGAGGTTGGGCACTGATGTTGGACGATTAGGTTTGGCTCGCAGTCGGCGTTCCAATTCATCCCAAAGGTGTTCGATGGGGTTGAGGTCAGGGCTCTGTGCAGGCCAGTCAAGTTCTTCCACACCGATCTCGACAAACCATTTCTGTATGGACCTCGCTTTGTGCACGGGGGCATTGTCATGCTGAAACAGGAAAGGGCCTTCCCCAAACTGTTGCCAGAAAGTTGGAAGCACAGAATCGTCTAGAATGTCATTGAATGCTGTAGTGTAAAGATTTCCCTTTGAGTGCATGTAAACTTCTGACCGACTGGGAATGTGATGAAAGAAATAAATCATTCTCTCTACTATTACTCTTAACATTTCACATTCTTAAAATAAAGTGGTGATCCTAACTGACCTAAGACAGGGATTTTTTACTAGGATTAAATGTCAGGAATTGTGAAAAACTGAGTTTAAATGTATTTGGCTAAGGTGTATGTAAACTTCCGACTTCAACTGTGTGTGTCCCTGCCCAGGTGCCAGGTCTGTTTGAGGGTGATGAGTACGCTGCCCTGATGACCCAGTGTAAGGAGGGCGCCCAGAAGGAAGGCATGATGCTGGACACCCACGAGGAGCTCTACAAGTGGTTTACTAGCCAGGTCATCAGGAACCTGCACGTGGTCTTCACCATGAACCCCTCGTCTGAGGGCCTGAAGGACCGCGCTGCCACCTCACCTGCCCTCTTCAACAGGTGGGGCCTCCTATAGCCACACCTACAGTCAAGGCCTAAAATTAACTTTTTGGTCCGCTAGCCACTGTGGCAGGTAGATGGGGAAAATCTACCAGCCACTCAGATTTTTTACCAGACATAATATTTTTGCGCCATAATTACATCAACAAACACAAAAAAAAAAACTGATGATCATGCTTAATGATTCTAAAACCCAAAATGTATTAGTAAGAAGTAATGTGATATATTGCTCAATTTCATTCTATTTTTTTTGTGACCCGATTTTATTTTATTAACCAAAATATCAGATGAGACAAAATATTCAGCTGCCCCTTTTAAGAGCTGGGGGTTACCGTGGTAACGGGGCCACTCGAGTCATGTCTGTGTGTGAGATTTGTGATCTGACTAGGGCGTGGGTCTCTTCACTATCAGTTGAAGCAGCAGACTCAAACTAACGTTGAAAAACAACCGAGCTTGTGAACAAAACAATGTAAATAGCCAAGAAACACGAAGACAAAGTCTCACTTCAGTAGACTTTTCGTTTTAAGTAAATTAGACCAACCTTTATGTCTGTGCACAGCGCCTCCAGAAATGAATCTATCAGGGACAGTGCACAAAACTCCCCAGCCAGGCATTGTTGCTGTGCGAGGTGGGATATAGATTTTTATTTATTTGTGCGATTAGCAGCTATGAAACAAAAAAGCAGAAGCATTTTTCTGTTATTAATCACAGCTCACAGATGCTCCTACTTGACTTTTACTCTATTTTATCTGTAAATGCCAATGTTCTCCCTGTAGAGACCTGCAAATTGACCACCCACCTACGTGGTTGGTGAAATAGACATTCTTACCCGCCTACACCTAAATCTACCCGTGTGTGGCGGGTGTTAATTTTATTCCCTGCCTACAGTACAGTGGTGCTGGTCTTACCTTAGTAGCTGACTCTAAACGCACAAAAATATTTCCATTGAACACATTTACTCACTGTCGCTGGTCACTCAGTAGTGGCTGATTCTGAACCCTTACAAAATAATTTTTGGTTGAAATTGATTATTTTGGACCAATTTTTGAATAGACGACACACTGCACTCGATCTCTGTCTTCTTCAGATTTGCCATGGTTGTAGCCTTCCGGTGCGGTATCTGTGTTGCCCTCTCCATAACGCTTTCTCTCTTCCCTTCCACAGGTGTGTGTTGAATTGGTTTGGAGACTGGTCAACTGAGGCCCTCTACCAAGTGGGCAAAGAGTTCACCATCAAACTGGACCTGGAGAAACCCAACTACAAGGTGCCTGACTACATGCCCGTGGTGTACGACAAGCTGCCCCAGCCACCATCTCACCGCGAGGCCATCGTCAACGGCTGTGTGTTTGTCCACCAGACACTGCACCAGGTCAGACTCACGCTTTGGTCATCAGTCCTGGGTTCAAATTGTATTTGTTGTTTTTTTCCAAAACCTTAGCTGTACTTGATTGAGCTCGCCTAGTGCAATGGAACCAATGGAATAGTCCCATAAGTGCAAAGACTGCCCCCCTGGCACTCCAGGCAGGCTCAGTCAAACGCTTAAAGTATTTGAAATAATATAAATACCGGGCCTATGCACTTGTGGAGATCTGAGAGGATTTGATTGGTATAAGCAATATGGTGAAACTTCCACCTATCCTATCAGAGGGCAAGGTGGAGCTTTTACCAGATTGATTGCACCTGTCAATTCCTCTCAGATCTCCACAAGTGTGCTTAGAGGACGATTTGGGATTGGGATAACATTTTAAACCAGGTCTGTCGATCATATGACGGTAAAATGGTACTCGCGTTTGCTTGCGATGGTGTTCTTCCTCCTCAGGCTAACAGCCGGCTGTCCAAGCGCGGTGGACGCACCATGGCCATCACCCCGCGCCACTACCTGGACTTCATCAACCACTACGCCGACCTGTTCAACGAGAAGCGCAGTGAGCTGGAGGAGCAGCAGATGCATCTCAACGTGGGCCTGAGGAAAATCAAGGAGACCGTGGACCAGGTGACGCTTCCTTCCACAGTAGTCTTTCCTGACAAACAAACAACTTAAGACGTGGATAGAGCTAGCTAGCTAGCTTGCTTGCTTGCAGATACACAGTTTGGTTCAGTGTTTCAAGATGATGGTAGATTATTGTCCGTTCCAGGTGTTTGATACCACAGTCTGGATCTTTATCTTCACCCGTAGGTGGAGGAACTGCGTCACGACCTGAGGATCAAGAGCCAGGAGCTGGAGGTGAAGAACGCCGACGCCAACGACAAGCTGAAGAAGATGGTCAAAGACCAGCAGGAGGCTGAGAAGAAGAAGGTGAGATGGAGGACCTACTCCACTGTATACCAGTGGTCTGAAAATTCCGTCCCACTGGGCCAAGAAATAAGCAGCTCGGGTCCTGATGTGGCTCCCGGGGCCGGCACTTTCAGATCTCTGCTGTGTACTAAAGTCTGTGGAAGTGGATGGTGGTTGTACTAGACCTGTGTGTGTGTGTGTTTTTTTCAATGGGGATTTCTAGGTGATGAGTCAGGAGATCCAGGAGTCTGTGTACAAGCAACAGGAGAAGATCAAGGACAAACAGCTGAGTGTAAAGGTGGACCTGGATCAGGTGGAGCCGGCTGTTATAGAGGCCCAGAATGGTACGTCTCCCTTCTATGGGTTCTGGATTATCATTTTTTTGCCTTCCACTTCTGATGGGGGCTTTAGTTTAGACATTGTTGCAAAATCAGCTTTAGAACCAGACTGATCGAATATAACAAGCAGTGTTATTTGGGAGCGTTCATATTTGCGATGTCACTGCTGCTGTTGAATGATTGCATCCCCAAGTTTACATTATGAGATGCCCAACTGATAGGAACAACACGTTTACTTTATGAGATGCCCAACTGATAGGAACAACACGTTTACTTTATGAGATGCCCAACTGATAGGAACAACACGTTTACTTTATGAGATGCCCAACTGATAGGAACAACACGTTTACATTATGAGATGCCCAACTGATAGGAACAACACGTTTACATTGAGATGCCCAACTGATAGGAACAACACGTTTACATTATGAGATGCCCAACTGATAGGAACAACACGTTTACATTATGAGATGCCCAACTGATAGGAACAACACGTTTACATTGAGATGCCCAACTGATAGGAACAACACGTTTACATTATGAGATGCCCAACTGATAGGAACAACACGTTTACATTATAAGATGCCCAACTGATAGAAACAAGAATGCTCTTGCTCTTTTTGAGCAGATTTCTTTGTTTCTTTCCAAGTTTTCAACATAGGTTCTTTATTGTCCTCTCTCCCACGGTCTCCCGGTACGAGATGGATATCTCTCTTCTCATTCTAACTTCTCTGCTTTTCTTCTCACTTTCCCTCTTTGCTGTTGCTTCTCCTCCCCGTCCTCTTGTGCCCCCCTCTGGCTGGGGTTAGCCGTTAAGTCCATTAAGAAGCAGCATCTGGTGGAGGTGCGTTCCATGGCCAACCCGCCGGGGGCGGTCAAGCTGGCCCTGGAGTCCATCTGCCTGCTCCTGGGAGAGAGCACCACGGACTGGAAGCAGATCCGCTCCATCATAATGAGGGAGAACTTCATCCCCACCATTGTTAACTTTTCTGCCGATGAGATCAGGTGACCATGAGTGTTTTTGTTGGAGGGGGAAGATGGCAGCGGTGGGGTTTGGGTGACCAAGGGAAGTGGTGTCTGTGATTGTTCAATGGCAGAGAGGAGTTGCGTGATTGACACTTCATTTAACCAATTACAGAGCGGTTTGGTCTGAGCTGCCGACATGTTTTGGAACGTCTGCAGTAAATATAGTTTTAAAAACCTAGAGCATGACTCATTCCTGCTAGCAAGTTTTAAGAGATCCAAAATGGCCTCTTACTTCAATGGAGTTCAAATGCCTAAACACCTCTGCCCCGAAACACAGTCCCTTCGCCCCCCCCTCTTCCAACCCTGCTGCTGTGGATCTCCCCTCCTTCCACCCCTTCTGCATGGTTCCTAAAGAGCGGTCCACCCTCTCTTTTACCCTCCCCCCCCCTCATCCCTCCCCAGCCGTCAGCTCTATTAAGCGTCACCATCTTGTTGAAGTGCGTGCCATGACCAACCCCCCACCCGCGGTAAAGCTGGCGTTAGAGTCTATCTGCTTACTGCTGGGCGAGGAGACTAATGACTGGAAAAAGATCAGACAAGTTATTGTCAGGGACAATTTCATCACCAACATAGTCAACTTTGTCTCAGAGGACATGAGGTACTGTGCATATCCATTTTATAATTACTCTGATCTCAAAATCTTCCTCACGCAGTTGTGATTCAACGTATTTTTGTTAATTGACAATCGGTTGTCTTGAGAAATCAGAATAAAAAAATCAGAGTAATGTACTGATTTATTGTTAGTTTACCAATCTTGGCATGATTATACTCATTGAATCAAGTAAGCATGTCCAGCAGTTGGCTAGATATGTTTTCTGGTCGTAGTCGGTAGCCATACAATTAGTCTGAAATCAGTCACTACAACCTGTACCCATTTAGATGGAACATTTCAAATTTATTCATAAGTCACAGAATACAAAATGGAATACAATTTTCCACTTGAAGGGAAATTTCACCTTAGCTCTGCCATGGTCATTACTACACTGCTCAAAAAAATTAAGGGAACACTAAAATAACACATCCTAGATCTGAATGAATGAAATAATCTTATTAAATACTTTTTTCTTTACATAGTTGAATGTGCTGACAACAAAATCACACAAAAATTATCAATGGAAATCAAATGTATCAACCCATGGAGGTCTGGATTTGGAGTCACCCTCAAAATTAAAGTGGAAAACCACACTACAGGCTGATCCAACTTTGATGTAATGTCCTTAAAACAAGTCGAAATGAGGCTCAGTAGTGTGTGTGTGGCCTCCACGTGCCCGTATGACCTCCCTACAACGCCTGGGCATGCTCCTGATGAGGTGGCGGATGGTCTCCTGAGGGATCTCCTCCCAGACCTGGACTAAAGCATCCGCCAACTCCTGGACAGTCTGTGGTGCAACGTGGCGTTGGTGGATGGAGCGAGACATGATGTCCCAGATGTGCTCAATTGGATTCAGGTCTGGGGAACGGGCGGGCCAGTCCATAGCATCAATGCCTTCCTCTTGCAGGAACTGCTGACACACTCCAGCCACATGAGGTCTAGCATTGTCTTGCATTAGGAGGAACCCAGGACCAACCGCACCAGCATATGGTCTCACAAGGGGTCTGAGGATCTCATCTCGGTACCTAATGGCAGTCAAGCTACCTCTGGCGAGCACATGGAGGGCTGTGCGGCCCCCCAAAGAAATGCCACCCCACACCATGACTGACCCACCGCCAAACCGGTCATGCTGGAGGATGTTGCAGGCAGCAGAACGTTCTCCACGGCGTCTCCAGACTCTGTCACGTCTGTCACGTGCTCAGTGTGAACCTGCTTTCATCTGTGAAGAGCACAGGGCACCAGTGGCGAATTTGCCAATCTTGGTGTTCTCTGGCAAATTCCAAACGTCCTGCACGGTGTTGGGCTGTAAGCACAACCCCCACCTGTAGACGTCGGGCCCTCATACCACCCTCATGGAGTCTGTTTCTGACCGTTTGAGCAGACACGTGCACATTTGTGGCCTGCTGGAGGTCATTTTGCAGTGCTCTGGCAGTGCTCCTCCTTGCACAAAGGCGGAGGTAGCAGTCCTGCTGCTGGGTTGTTGCCCTCCTACGGCCTCCTCCACGTCTCCTGATGTACTGGCCTGTCTCCTGGTAGCGCCTCCATGCTCTGGACACTACGCTGACAGACACAGCAAACCTTCTTGCCACAGCTCGCATTGATGTGCCATCCTGGATGAGCTGCACTACCTGAGCCACTTGTGTGGGTTGTAGACTCCGTCTCATGCTACCACTAGAGTGAAAGCACCGCCAGCATTCAAAAGTGACCAAAACATCAGCCAGGAAGCATAGGAACTGAGAAGTGGTCGGTGGTCACCACCTGCAAAACCAGTCCTTTATTGGGGGTGTCTTGCTAATTGCCTATAATTTCCACCTGTTGTCTATTCCATTTGCACAACAGCATGTGAAATGTATTGTCAATCAGTGTTGCTTCCTAAGTGGACAGTTTGATTTCACAGAAGTGTGATTGACTTGGAGTTACATTGTGTTGTTTAAGTGTTCCCTTTATTTTTTTGAGCAGTGTATATTAACATTACGTTTTGTCATAAATATAAAAAAATCTCCTCACCACAAGCTAGAACGAGGGCATTTTAAATTCAGAAAGTTTAGACTTCCTGTGTATTCGTCTGCTCGACTTGTACCACCACTCCGGCATTCATAGCGAATGCACGATGCACAACGGGGCCAGAGCAGGAAGCACCGCCCCACGCCAAGCTGTGGTCTTTCAGAGTCTGGAAAAAATGGCGCCTTGTACATTTAGCAATGGATCCGCCAATAGGAACATCGCTGAAAGATGTCCAAGGGCTCGATCAAACAAGGACAACCATATCTACACGCACACAAATGTGTAGTGTGATCGGTATAACATGGAGGCTTCGCGAAATGCCACAAAGCAGGACTACTTTCATTTTCAGATCTCATCCACCCCATCAAAACACTAGATGTTGTCATCGCCTTTGTGGTCAAATATGTGTGAAGGACTTCAGGCACGATCAAAACAAACCCAGTCATATTTTGGTGAAATTTCCCTTTAACAACCAAAACCCTTTTATTTTTGCTTCCTTGCACGCCACCCCTTTCGTACATAATTTCATCCATGATCATTTTTCAAATACCCTGCTCACAAATTTTAATTCATTTAACATTTTATACAATTGCCTGTTGCTCTGTCCTAACCCTGTGACCGCTATCGTAATGCAGTGAGTCAATCCGTGAGAAAATGAAGAAGAATTACATGTCCAACCCCAACTTCAACTACGAGATGGTCAACAGGGCCTCCCTGGCCTGTGGCCCCATGGTCAAATGGGCCATCGCTCAGGTAAGGAAACCACCGGCCACTGACCTTATACTGGGAACGGTTTAAGGGTGAATCTAAAGTCTTTCCTCGATTCCTTGCGTCCTCTCTCCTCGTCTCCTTCTCAAAACTAATTGGAGGAGAAGGTCATAGAGGAGGAATCTTGGATCTTCTCTTCCGATGCATTTCGAGGAGATTTGGAGAGAGGAAAGATTTGAGATTCACCCAATGTCTAGTGAGTGCCAGGAGTAAATTATTTCTTACCACGTGTAAAAACTCTGCGCCCTACTTATAACCTGCAATTATTGACCCGTCTCTTCCCCCTCTTCTAGCTGAACTACGCTGACATGTTGAAGCGCGTGGAGCCGCTGAGGAACGAGCTGCAGAAGCTGGAGGACGATGCCATGGACAATAAGTCCAAGGCGGAGGAGGTGGAGCAGATGATCCACGACCTGGAGTCCAGCATCGCCCGCTACAAGGAGGAGTACGCCGTACTCATCTCTGAGGCCCAGGCCATTAAGGCCGATCTGGCCGCCGTCGAGGCAAAGGTAGGGAAGTCCATCCGCCCATAAAACAACCATTCCTAATAAACTAAACCATTTCACCATCTCCATAACTTTAGCAAGAGATACCATTTCGCCATCTCCATAACCTTAGGAATTAGCAAGAGATTTAGGAAATGCGTTTTAGAGCAAGGAGTGCTTTTTCAATGAACAAGGCTTGCATATCGTCTATGAAAACTCTGAGTCAATGCCCTAGACTTGACAATAGTATACAGTGTAAATGTGATGTTTCTGTTTTTTTTTTAAATATAATTTGCTAAGAAAATCTAAAAACCTGTTTTTGCTTTTTCATTATGGGGTATTGTGTGTCAATTGATGAGGAAAACAATTGATTTAATCAATTTTAGAATAAGGCTGTACCATAACAAAATTTGGAAAAAGTGAAGGGATCTGATTTCTTTCCAAATGCACTGTATAGCTCTAGGGGATGAGTCTTTTCAGTTTAGAGCTCCATTCCAATGTAAAGCAATTGAAGACCAGGTGGAAAAGCGCTGTATCAATCCATCATTGTTAAATCTGATCGTCTTCTGTGAGTGCAGGTGAACCGCAGCACAGCCCTGCTCAAGAGCCTGTCTGCCGAGAGCGAGCGCTGGGAGAAGTCCAGCGAGACGTTCAAGAACCAGATGGCTACCATCGCCGGGGACTGCCTGCTGTCGGCAGCCTTCATTGCCTACGCAGGCTACTTCGAGCAGCAGATGAGACAGAACCTCTTCACCACCTGGTCGCACCACCTGCAGCAGGCCAACATTCAGGTACTGGGGGGGGGGGTTGTTCAGCGGCTCATGTAACGAGGGTAGTTCTCAGCACTAGGCTTTAGTTTACATGATGAGTAGGGAGGGGTCATGAGTTTTTCTAGGTCAGATCACGTGATGAGGGTTAAAAATACTGGCCTTAATGATAAATGACCTTGCCGGAGATGTGGAGAATTGTTTTGTCTCCCATGACTATTTCCTAGGCTTTAGTTCAGACGGCTAACTGTCTTGAGTCGCATGGACAACCCAAGTTCGAAACCCAGACTTTAACACCAACTCTGGCAGTCATCTGTAACTCAAGGCAGTATTTTTTTCTTTGTAATGTTCTAGACTCAATTTTGTATGGCTAAGCAGATCTGTCTCTCCTACTAGTTCCGTACGGACATCGCCAGGACTGAGTACCTGTCCAATGCGGACGAGAGGCTGCGCTGGCAGGCCAACTCCCTCCCGGCGGACGACCTCTGCACCGAGAACGCCATCATGCTCAAGAGGTTCAACAGGTGAGTGTGTCCATCCGAATCACAATATCATCCATCATCTCTTCTCCCCCATCTAGGAACTGGAGTATCCTACATGACCAACACTGAGGGGTAGAGGGTGGTAGTTCTATCATAAACCTGGAGTATCCTACATGACCAACACTGAGAGGTAGAGGGTGGTAGTTCTATCATAAACCTGGAGTATCCTACATGACCAACACTGAGGGGTAGAGGGTGGTAGTTCTATCATAAACCTGGAGTATCCTACATGACCAACACTGAGAGGTAGAGGGTGGTAGTTCTATCATAAACCTGGAGTATCCTACATGACCAACACTGAGAGGTAGAGGGTGGTAGTTCTATCATAAACCTGGAGTATCCTACATGACCAACACTGAGGGGTAGAGGGTGGTAGTTCTATCATAAACCTGGAGTATCCTACATGACCAACACAGAGGGGTGGTAGTTCTATCATAAACCTGGAGTATCCTACATGACCAACACTGAGAGGTAGAGGGTGGTAGTTCTATCATAAACCTGGAGTATCCTACATGACCAACACTGAGGGGTAGAGGGTGGTAGTTCTATCATAAACCTGGAGTATCCTACATGACCAACACTGAGAGGTAGAGGGTGGTAGTTCTATCATAAACCTGGAGTATCCTACATGACCAACACTGAGAGGTAGAGGGTGGTAGTTCTATCATAAACCTGGAGTATCCTACATGACCAACACTGAGGGGTAGAGGGTGGTAGTTCTATCATAAACCTGGAGTATCCTACATGACCAACACAGAGGGGTGGTAGTTCTATCATAAACCTGGAGTATCCTACATGACCAACACTGAGGGGTAGAGGGTGGTAGTTCTATCATAAACCTGGAGTATCCTACATGACCAACACTGAGGGGTAGAGGGTGGTAGTTCTATCATAAACCTGGAGTATCCTACATGACCAACACTGAGGGGTAGAGGGGTGGTAGTTCTATCATAAACCTGGAGTATCCTACATGACCAACACTGAGGGGTAGAGGGTGGTAGTTCTATCATAAACCTGTATTGAAGGCTGAACGCCTCACTGCGGATCCTGTCGGGAGATACAAAACTTTACCATTTAAATGTTTGTATAATGAATGCCTATCCTAGTTCCACAGTGCATCCAATAGTGTGATGGATAGACTGTGTTTTTAAAGACTCCTGGAAAGCTAGCCCTTTCTTTCGGCTAAATGAGATCCTAATAAAAAACAAAACTTTGCCTTTCCCAGGTATCCCCTGATCATCGACCCGTCCGGCCAGGCCACAGAGTTCATCATGAACGAGTACAAGGATCGCAAGATCACCAGGACCAGCTTCCTGGATGACGCCTTCCGGAAGAACCTGGAGAGCGCTCTGCGTTTCGGAAACCCTCTGCTTGTGCAGGTCAGAACAGACTTCTCGGTCTATCCAGCATGTTCCAGACCATGTGTACCTCTACAATAGCATGTAACACATGCTTTTAATCTGAATACATTGTAGTGCTCAACTGCTGCTGCAGTAGACATAATCTCCCTTGAGACCGGTAACATAAATGTTACTATATTTAACAGAAGCTTTAACGTAAACGTTAGGTCCAGTAGCTAGCTAGCGAATGCAACATTTGGTTCTGGGTTCCAAGATAACTGTTGGGCTTGCCGACCTTTGTTCAATTGGAAAAACAATTTTGCTTCCATGTAACTAATGGTAATGTCTCCCCCCAGGATGTAGAGAGCTACGATCCCATCCTGAACCCGGTGCTCAACAGAGAGGTGCGCAGGACCGGCGGACGGGTGCTCATCACCCTTGGCGACCAGGACATTGACTTGTCCCCGTCCTTCGTCATCTTCCTCTCCACACGCGACCCCACGGTGGAGTTCCCTCCAGACCTGTGTTCTCGTGTGACCTTTGTCAACTTCACAGTGACTCGCAGCAGTCTGCAGAGCCAGTGTCTCAACGAGGTGCTGAAGGCAGAGAGGCCCGACGTGGACGAGAAGCGCTCCGACCTCCTCAAACTGCAGGGTGAGACGCGCGAGCACAATGACCTCGCTTACGCAAGGCTCGCTCTGTGTGCCGACAGTCTCTTGCAATAAATGATGAATCTATACCGAACCTGATTTAATGTGAATGAAACTCGTATACGGATCTGACTGCTGATATGCAATGCACACAAAAGTATCTTACTCTCTTCTCTTTGTCCTATTTTTATCCTTCAAATATGGAAGCATTAACCTTCCCTCCCTCCACCAGGTGAGTTCCAGGTGCGTCTGCGCCAACTGGAGAAGTCTCTGCTGCAGGCCCTGAACGAGGTCAAGGGTCGTATCCTGGACGACGACACCATCATCACCACCCTGGAGAACCTGAAGAAGGAGGCGGCGGAGGTGACCAGGAAGGTGGAGGAGACGGACATTGTGATGGCCGAGGTGGAGGCGGTGTCGCAGCAGTACCTGTCCCTCTCCTCGGCCTGCAGCTCCATCTACTTCACCATGGAGGCCCTGAACCAGGTATACACACACTGTGGCTCTTATAAAGATTCTCCTGTGTGCCGACGGTCTCTTGCATTAAATGATGAATCTATCCCAAACCTGAGTTCATGTGAATGAAACTCCTATACGGATCTGACTGCTGCTATGCAAGTCTCTTCTAGTTCTGTTTCTATGGTGGTGACCCTCTTCAAAACCTTCTAGTACAGAACCAAAACGTAGTGTAGCGAACCATTCCAGCCTGCTGTGTTGATGACTTCATGTCCGTCTCCAGATGCACTTCCTGTACCAGTACTCGCTGCACTTCTTCCTGGACATCTACCACACAGTCCTGTATGAGAACGCTAACCTCAAGAGTGTTAGCGACCACACCCAGCGCCTCACCCACATCACCAAGGACCTCTTCCAGGTAACCGCACATCTCAAACACCCTCTAGAACCTAGAATGTCTAAAACCTCACATCTAGAACACCTTCTAGAACATCTAGAACTGGAGATTTTCTTCATAGATCTCAAATCAATGTTGTTTTTTTGTGCAAAATCAACAATCCGATTGTCTCGTTTCAGGGGGCGTTCAACAGAGTGGCCAGAGGAATGTGTAACCAGGATCACATCACCTTCGCAATGCTCTTAGCCAGGATCAACCTGAAAGGCATGACCAGGTAATGAACTTTGAACTTTCTACACATTCCTGGTTATAATGTGAAGGATAAGGTCCATGGTTCGGTTCCAATATCTACGCTACAAAAATGTATTGAGGATGCATTCTAAGTGGTATGCTAGTGTGGACAGTGTGCCGCAGCCCATGCATCTTATTGATGACCAGTTCCTGTTGCCCTCAGCGAGCCGTCCTACGACGCAGAGTTCCAGCACTTCCTGCGCGGCGCGGAGATGGTGCTGAAGGGCACAGCGGTGCCTAAGGTGAAAGGCCTGACCACGGAGCAGTGTGAGGCCATGATCATCCTCAGCCGACTCCCTGCCTTCAAGGACCTGGTCTCCAAGGTGGAGGCTGATGAGGTGAGAAACTTGGCAGGGAGGGAGGGAGGGAGGGAGGGAGGGGAAGAAAATGACTTTTGCAATGTGAAGCTCTTTACTAAACCGTTTGTAAACCGACTCTTTACTAAACCGTTAAACAGAAGAGCATAACAATAATTATTTTGAAGAAAAGAGCGTAAGAAAGGAAAATTAAGTTGTCATTGAGGTTGACATGGCTTTTTTTTTTCGATCATTGAAGCAATTCTTCATGTGGATTGAGAGCAACTCCCCTGAGCTATCCGTGCCCTACCTGTGGACAGAGGAGAAACAGTCAAGTGAGTATTTCAATCAGTGTTGTAATGTGTTTTACTTTGGGGAAGCGTGGGAACCCGTGAAGCTAAGTTTAGGAGGCTGCTATGCATTGTCGAGATCCCAATTATACTCTTGATAGAATTTGCATAAAAATACCAAATGAATGTACAGAAAATAGGAAGTTGGAGTGCTTGTGCTTTACAGTGGTGGCGGTAAAGTGGAAAGAGTCTTACAGTGATTCTGTGCAGTCCGACTGCAATGTAGTCGATCTCAAAAATGTATTTGTCTGTCCTCGACAGCCTCCATCGGTCAGGCAGTGCACCAGCTGCTGCTGATCCAAGCCTTCCGTCCGGACCGCATGCTGGCCATGGCCCACATCTTTGTATCCAAGGTCCTGGGAGACACCTTCATGGCCATCATCGAGCAACCCCTGGACCTGGGCAACATCGTGGAGAGCGAGGTAACAGACAATCTAAATAGAATCTACCATTGTAGTCATTTCATGTCTATGGTACCGAAGTCTGGACATCCCTGAATCGACAATCATCTCAGATATAGTGTGTTGTTATTTGTACAGTATGTTAAAGGGTTACTAGCAAAAGTGTATGTTCTGCTCATTGAACAACCTTGCCAATACTGTTCTAAGTACCGTATTTTCCGCACTATAAGGCGCACTTAAAAGCCTTTAATTTTCTCAAAAAACGACAGTGCGCCTTATAATCCGGAGTGCCTTATATATGGATCAATTGGTTAACTGGTTGATCCATACTGGTTGCACACGGCGCTCAAGGCGCTCTGTCAAAATGTTTCAGTATGAAAAAACAATAAAAACAATTTAATAATAATGAAATGTTTCAGTACGACTGGTAAACGACAAAGCCGCACCGCTTGCAGCATTACGGCTACCGTAGTCAGTAAACACCGGTACTGTGCTTACTCACTGTCCCACACCACTTGTGTGTGTGTGTATAAAGACCCCAAAATTGTTGTCAGAACGCTTAATAAAGTTTGACTTTATCTGACTGTTTTGTTGACATTCCCTTTAGCACAGCTCCATCTAGTGGATGCATAACGCAACCCCAGTCAAACGTTTGACTGCAGTATCTTCTATTCTATGCGCCTTATAATCCGGTGCGCCCTATATATGAAAACAGTTCTAAAATAGGCCATTCATTGAAGGTGCGCCTTATAATCCGGTGCGCCTTATAGTGCGGAAAATACGGTACCATTGCGTATTCCAACTGCTCATCTCCTCCTGAAACAACGGCTTGTTATCCTACCCACCTAGGTGAAACCCAGTACCCCTGTTCTGATGTGCTCCGTGCCCGGGTACGACGCCAGCGGCCTGGTCCGGGACCTGGCAGCCGAGGAAAACAAACACATCACCTCCATCTCCATCGGTAGGTCCATTTTATTTACATTCAGTCAGTTCAGTTTGTAAACAGCCCAGGAGGAGTAAGGATGAAACTGGCATCTTAGAAACCTGGTTCCTCTTCTCTCTCCTCAGGTTCTGCTGAGGGCTTCAACAAGGCCGACCGCGACATCAACACCGCTGTCAAGTCCGGCAGGTGGGTGATGCTGGAGAACGTGCACCTGGCTCCTGGTTGGCTGATGCAGCTGGAGAAGAAGCTCCACTCCATGCAGCCCCACGCCAGCTTCCGCCTCTTCCTCACCATGGAGATCAACCCCAAGGTCACATTCCACATTCAAGTTCCTTAGAAAAATAAAGAACATGGCGACTATGACAGTGTTTTACACTCAGTATTGAGGACCATTAACACATAACAGTAAACTTAATGAAAGAGCTACGAAGTGATTTCTGAAGAAGGTTCAAGCACGTTCAATTGTTGATTTAAAAAAAAAAAAAAAAAAAAAACACTGATTTGAAAAATGTCCACATTGTTACTTGAAGTGTTAGCACTGTGATTGGTTAACCCCAAGCTTTTTCCCACCATGTGGCACAGTTATGAATGTCTTGACTATTGAGAGATGGACAAATGTTTTTTTCTCTTCTCCTCTCAGGTGCCAGTGAACCTGCTGCGTGCAGGACGTATCTTTGTGTTTGAGCCTCCTCCTGGGGTTAAGGCCAACATGCTGAGGACCTTCAGCAGCATCCCTGTGGCTCGCATGTGCAAGGTGACCCACACCACTATATATATATATATATATATATATATATATACTGATTCTCTCGTTCTCTCCTATGCCTCTCTGTTCATCTCTCACACACCTTCTTCCTCCGTAAACTTGGATGAATGAATTATTTTTTACCTTGATTATTAAAAAGAGTCAATCTGCAATTGCGATATTCATTTTTTGGACTTTAATGATATACATACCCATAGATTCTTTAAGAATATAACTTAGAAAGGCCTAATGAGCTTATTTCATGTGTCCTACCTCATCAGAACCCACAATATAGAAGCTTGTTTTTACTCCATTGTTTGTAAACAATGTCATTGTAAACTAACATTGTATAGCCTCGAAACAGCATGGTTAAAACAATCATTTTGATATTGTGAATGGTCAGTCCTTGCATGCATAGCTCTGTCTGAATTTGAGACCTCCAGCCCCATTCCTCACCTATCTACCAAAAAAGTGGTGGGGGGGGCCACTTGATTGTTTGAACTGCAGATTGCCCCTTTTAAACAAACCTCTTCTACCCATCATCCTCTGCAGGCACCCAACGAGCGTGCCCGTCTCTACTTCCTGCTGGCCTGGTTCCACGCCGTCATCCAGGAGCGCCTGCGCTATGCACCGCTGGGCTGGTCCAAGAAGTACGAGTTCGGAGAGTCGGACTTGCGCTCTGCCTGCGACACCGTGGACACCTGGCTGGACGACACCGCTAAGGTCAGTCACACACACATAAAATACACACACACTGTTGTCTCTTTATATAGGGTTCTTTCTGTATGCAGAATGTCTCTTGCATTAGATGATGAATCTATCCCGAACCTGATCTTCCTGTATGCAGAATGTCTCTTGCATTAGATGATGAATCTATCCCCAACCTGATCTTCCTGTATGCAGAATGTCTCTTGCATTAGATGATGAATCTATCCCCAACCTGATTTCATGTGAATGAAACTCTTATACGGAGCTGACGTCTTTTATGCAATTCACACAAATATATACATTATTGCAATTAAGAATGAAGTTGGCGGTCACTCAATAAAAACTAAAAATGACTCCTAGAATGGCTAGTCTCTAAGCTAAGTTGGATGGGCGTGGTGAGAACAGAATCAGAACAGATATTATATGTATCTCAGTGGTGGTAACCTTCCTTTCCCGTCTTCTTCCACACCCCCAGGGCCGTCAGAACATCTCCCCAGACAAGATCCCCTGGGCAGCCCTCAAGACCCTAATGGCCCAGTCCATCTACGGCGGCCGCATCGACAACGAGTTCGACCAGCGGCTGCTCAACACCTTCCTGGATCGCATCTTCACCACGGGCAGCTTCGACTCAGAGTTCAAGCTGGCCTTCAAGGTGGACGGTCACAAGGACATCAAGATGCCCGATGGCATCCGGTCAGTGGCCAGCCTTGGGGGTTGGGGGGGGTGGTAGTTTTAATTTAGTGTCATTAAATGTATACTGAACAAAAATATATAAACGCAACATGTAAAGTGTTGGTCCCATTTTTCATGAGCTGAAATAAAAGATCCCAGAAATGTTCCATTCGCACAAAAAGCGTATTTCTCGCAAAGTTTGTGGACAAATGTGTTTACATCCCTGTTAGTGAGCATTTCTCCTTTACCAAGATAATCCATCCACCTGACAGGTGTGGCGCATCAAGAAACGGATTAAACAGCATGATCATTACACAGGTGCACCTTGTGCTGGGGACAGTAAAAGGCTACTCTAAAATGTGCAGTTTTGTCACACAACACAATGCCACAGATTTCTCAAGTTTTGAGGGAGCGTGCAATTGGCATGCTGACTGCAGAAATGTCCAACAGAGCTGTTGCCAGAGAATTGAATGTTCATTTCTCTACCATAAGCCGCCTCCAACATCATTTTAGAGAATTTGGCAGTACATCCAACTGGTCTCATAACCGCAGACCACGTGTAACTATGCCATCCCAGGACCGCCACATCCAGCTTCTTCACCTGCGGGATCGTTTGAGGGGTGGGGTGGGGGGAGTTCTCAGGAGTATTTCTGTCATAAAGCCCTTTTGTGGGAAAAACGTATTCTGACTGTGCCCCTGCCCAGTCATGTGAAATCCATAGATTATGGCCTAATTAATGTATTTCAATTGACTGATTTCCTTCTATGAACTGTAACTCAGTGAAATCTTTGAAATTGTTGCATGTTGCGTTTATATATTTTTTGTGTATGTATGAAAACTGAGTACAGTACATACAAAAAACTATGTTATATTGTGATCAATTCTCCTCAGCAAAATGTTTGTCAAAAAGACATTAAGGGGAAACCTTTGCATTCTTCTGAAATGCACACATTTAGGAATGGTTACATTTCAGGTAATTTTCTACCATTCTCTCTCCTCTCTCAGTAATACTGTTCTGTCTCTGCTCTCTCAGTAACACTGTTCTGTCTCTCCTCTCAGTAACACTGTTCTGTCTCTCCTCTCAGTAACACTGTTCTGTCTCTCCTCTCAGTAACACTGTTCTGTCTCTCCTCTCAGTAACACTGTTCTGTCTCTCCTCTCAGTAACACTGTTCTGTCTCTCCTCTCTCAGTAACACTGTTCTGTCTCTCCTCTCTCAGTAACACTGTTCTGTCTCTGCTCTCTCAGTAACACTGTTCTGTCTCTCCTCTCAGTAACACTGTTCTGTCTCTCCTCTCAGTAACACTGTTCTGTCTCTCCTCTCAGTAACACTGTTCTGTCTCTGCTCTCTCAGTAACACTGTTCTGTCTCTGCTCTCTCAGTAACACTGTTCTGTCTCTGCTCTCTCAGTAACACTGTTCTGTCTCTCCTCTCAGTAACACTGTTCTGTCTCTCCTCTCAGTAACACTGTTCTGTCTCTCCTCTCAGTAACACTGTTCTGTCTCTCCTCTCAGTAACACTGTTCTGTCTCTGCTCTCTCAGTAACACTGTTCTGTCTCTCCTCTCAGTAACACTGTTCTGTCTCTGCTCTCTCAGTAACACTGTTCTGTCTCTCCTCTCAGTAACACTGTTCTGTCTCTCCTCTCAGTAACACTGTTCTGTCTCTCCTCTCAGTAACACTGTTCTGTCTCTCCTCTCAGTAACACTGTTCTGTTCTCTCCTCTCTCAGTAACACTGTTCTGTCTCTCTCTCTCAGTAACACTGTTCTGTCTCTGCTCTCTCAGTAACACTGTTCTGTCTCTCCTCTCAGTAACACTGTTCTGTCTCTGCTCTCAGTAACACTGTTCTGTCTCTCCTCTCAGTAACACTGTTCTGTCTCTCCTCTCAGTAACACTGTTCTGTCTCTCCTCTCAGTAACACTGTTCTGTCTCTCCTCTCAGTAACACTGTTCTGTCTCTCCTCTCAGTAACACTGTTCTGTCTCTCCTCTCAGTAACACTGTTCTGTCTCTGCTCTCTCAGTAACACTGTTCTGTCTCTGCTCTCTCAGTAACACTGTTCTGTCTCTGCTCTCTCAGTAACACTGTTCTGTCTCTGCTCTCAGTAACACTGTTCTGTCTCTCCTCTCAGTAACACTGTTCTGTCTCTCCTCTCAGTAACACTGTTCTGTCTCTGCTCTCTCAGTAACACTGTTCTGTCTCTGCTCTCTCAGTAACACTGTTCTGTCTCTGCTCTCTCAGTAACACTGTTCTGTCTCTTCTCTCAGTAACACTGTTCTGTCTCTCCTCTCAGTAACACTGTTCTGTCTCTCCTCTCAGTAACACTGTTCTGTCTCTGCTCTCAGTAACACTGTTCTGTCTCTGCTCTCAGTAACACTGTTCTGTCTCTGCTCTCTCAGTAACACTGTTCTGTCTCTCCTCTCAGTAACACTGTTCTGTCTCTCCTCTCAGTAACAATGTTCTGTCTCTCCTCTCAGTAACACTGTTCTGTCTCTCCTCTCAGTAACACTGTTCTGTCTCTCCTCTCAGTAACACTGTTCTGTCTCTCCTCTCAGTAACACTGTTCTGTCTCTCCTCTCAGTAACACTGTTCTGTCTCTCCTCTCTCAGTAACACTGTTCTGTCTCCTCTCTCAGTAACACTGTTCTGTCTCTGCTCTCTCAGTAACACTGTTCTGTCTCTCCTCTCAGTAACACTGTTCTGTCTCTGCTCTCAGTAACACTGTTCTGTCTCTCCTCTCAGTAACACTGTTCTGTCTCTCCTCTCAGTAACAATGTTCTGTCTCTCCTCTCAGTAACACTGTTCTGTCTCTCCTCTCTCAGTAACACTGTTCTGTCTCTCCTCTCTCAGTAACACTGTTCTGTCTCTCCTCTCAGTAACACTGTTCTGTCTTTGTTTCCAGGCGTGAGGAGTTCATGCACTGGGTGGAAATGCTGCCAGACACCCAGACCCCGTCCTGGCTGGGCCTGCCCAGCAACGCTGAGAAGGTCCTGCTCACCACTCAGGGTATGCTATTGGCTGCAGTTGGTTGGCCCTGGCTGTCTGTGGGATCCTTTATGCAGCGAGGAGAGTGCCGAAACGCATCAGTCATCTTTGGTTTCTCCTCTCTCCATATCTGTTGTAACACAATCTTATTTCCACAGGCCTCATTCTCATCTAACTAGAGAAATGGCTACCATTGGTGCAGAGCATATTCTCTAACTAGAGAAATGGCTACCATTGGTGCAGAGCATATTCTCTAACTAGAGAAATGGCTACCATTGGTGCAGAGCATATTCTCTAACTAGAGAAATGGCTACCATTGGTGCAGAGCATATTCTCTAACTAGAGAAATGGCTACCATTGGTGCAGAGCATATTCTCTAACTAGAGAAATGGCTACCATTGGTGCAGAGCATATTCTCTAACTAGAGAAATGGCTACCATTGGTGCAGAGCATATTCTCTAACTAGAGAAATGGCTACCATTGGTGCAGAGCATATTCTCTAACTAGAGAAATGGCTACCATTGGTGCAGAGCATATTCTCTGACTAGAGAAATGGCTACCATTGGTGCAGAGCATATTCTCTAACTAGAGAAATGGCTACCATTGGTGCAGAGCATATTCTCTAACTAGAGAAATGGCTACCATTGGTGCAGAGCATATTCTCATCTAACTAGAGAAATGGCTACCATTGGTGCAGAGCATATTCTCATCTAACTAGAGAAATGGCTACCATTGGTGCAGAGCATATTCTCATCTAACTAGAGCAGGGGTAGGCAACCCTGGTCCTGGAGAAGCCGCAGGCACTTCATGGCACCTGGAAGACCAGGTGTGTTGAATTGAGGAAATCACTGAACTGATCAATTACCTCCGTTGGTATTGTGTGGTTCCAAGTTGGAACAAAATCCTGCGGTACCTGTGGCACTCCAGGAACAGGGTTGCCTACCCCTGAACTAGAGGAATGACTACCAGGGCATAAAATAAACTTTTTGGTCCACCAGCCACTGTGGCAGGTAGATGAATAAAATCTACCAGCCACTCAGATTTTGTACCAGACCAAAAAACATTGTCGCCATAATTACATTAACAAATATAAAAATAAACGGATGACCATGCTTTGTAATGTTTCGAAAACAAGAAATGTATTAGTAAAAAGTAATGTGGTATATTGCTAAATTTCATAAAAATTCCTGTGACCTGAGTTTTTTTAAAAACCAAAATATCAGATGAGACAAAATATTCAGCTGCCCCTTTTAAGAGCTGGGGGTTACCGTGGTAACGGGGCCACTCGAGTCATGTCTGTGTGTGAGATTTGTGATCTGACTAGGGCGTGGGTCTCTTCACTATCAGTTGAAGCAGCAGACTCAAACTAACGTTGAAAAACAACCGAGCTTGTGAACAAAACAATGTAAATAGCCAAGAAACACGAAGACAAAGTCTCACTTCAGTAGACTTTTCGTTTTAAGTAAATTAGACCAACCTTTAAGCCTGTGCACAGCGCCTCCAGAAATGAATATCAGTACTTCACTCAGAGCACACAGTTCTGCCAGGCAGTGTTGCTGAGGCTGGATGTAGGATTCCTATTTCTTTGTGCGATTAGCAGCTATGAAACAAAACAGCAGAAACTTTTGAAAACAGCTACTGCAGTAAATCGCAACTCGCACAAGTGCTCCTACTTGTTGACCACCCGTCAACGTGGCTGGTAAAATGGGCCATTCTTACCCACCAATACCTAAATCTACCCGCATTTGGCGGGTGTTAATTTTATTCCCTGATGACTACCATTGATGCAGAGCATATTCTCTCACTGCTTCCACTAACTTGGTTGTAATGAGCCCCCAGGACCCTTTCCTCTCCTTGTGCCGTTCCTCAAATCAGTTCCAGTGTTAAAACCTCCGTGTGGTAGCCTTACCCATGTGAATGGGGGTGTTCTGTCGGGAGGGGGGGGTGTTCTCACCCTCCAGCAGCTGTATTTCACGTTCATCATGTCTCGCTTGGCTGCCAGTTCCAACTCCCAGCTGTTGATGCATCCATCCTTCCATCCATCCATCCCTCAATCCATTCTCATCCCCTTCCTCTATCCCTCTTTGGTTACAACTGATTTTTCTCACAGAGCCCCAGAAACGTTCTTCACTTCTATATGTCCTCCTTTAACAAATATTGCATGGTCTCCCTCCATTTTATTAGTATTGGTATTGACTTACCCTTGTTTTTGTCAGATGTAATTTGTTTTATGACTTTATGTTGTAATCCCTTGTTTTTGATTGTGAAACACAACAACCCTTTATTAACACAACAACCTTTAACATTTCGATGTCGCAGTACAAGGCTATGTTCTTGGTCCACCGTTGATATCTTCTTCCCCCACTCCTCCTCCTCCCCCGGGCTTGTCTCCTCTCCCACCCCTCTCCCTCCCCCGGGCTTGTCTCCTCTCCCTCCCCCACCCCTCTCCCTCCCCCACAACTCTCCCTACACCTCCTCCACCCCTCTCCCTCCTCCTCTCCCCACCCTCACCCCCCCCCCACCTCACCCCCCCACCCTCACCCCCCCACCCCTCCCCTCCCCACCCTCTCCCCACCCCCCACCCTCTCCTCACCCTCCCCACCCCACCCCCCCCACCCCACCCCCCCCCCACCCCCCCCACCCCCACCCCTCCCCACCCCCACCCTCCCCCACCCCCACCCCCACCCCCCTCCCCCACCCCCACCCCCCCCACCCCCACCCTCCCCCACCCCCCACCCTCTCCCCACCCCCACCCTCTCCCCCACCCCCCACCCTCTCCCCACCCCCACCCTCCCCCCCACCCCCACCCTCTCCCCACCCCCACCCCTCCCCAACCCCACCCTCTCCCCACCCCCACCCTCTCCCCCACCCCCCACCCTCTCCCCACCCCCCACCCCCCCCCCACCTCTCCCCACCCCCACCCTCTCTCCCCACCCCCACCCTCTCCCCACCCCCACCCTCCCCACCCCCACCCCCCCACCCCCACCCCTCAACCTCTCCCCACCCCCCACCCTCTCCCCACCCCCACCCTCTCCCCACCCCCACACCTCTCCCCACCCCCACCCTCTCCCCACCCTCTCCCCACCCCTCCCCCTCTCCCCACCCCCACCCTCTCCCCACCCCCACCCTCTCCCCACCCCCCACCCTCTCCCCCACCCCCCCCCCACCCCCACCCTCCCCACCCCCCCTCCCTCCCCCACCCTCTCCCCACCCCCACCCCCACCCTCTCCCCACCCCCACCCTCTCCCCCTCTCCTCACCCTCACCCTCTCCCCACCCTCACCCCCTCCCCCTCCTCACCCCTTGCTGGGCTGCTTCAGGCACTGACATGATGGGTAAGATGCTGAAAATGCAGATGCTGGAGGATGAGGATGACCTGGCCTACGAGAAGGAGACGAAGCGCGAGCGCACTGCGTCCACCTCAGCCGAGGCCCAGCCCGCCTGGATGCGCACGCTGCTCACCACCGCCACCAACTGGCTGACGCTCATCCCGCAGGTGGTCAACCACCTCAAACGCACCGTGGAGAACATCAAGGTAACGTCCCGGCAACGTCTCATCTGGTCAGTGTGATGCCTGGGATCTGATGGGCTAAGGTTGGAAGAGTGTTCTGATGACACTTTGACACTTATATTTCCAACATACACACACAATCTCTTACATAATGCTTTTTCTTTATGCAGTAAATTATGAATCTATCCCGAACCTGATTTAATGTGAATTAAACTCCTAATATGGATCTGACTTCTGATATCCAATTCACACACTGTGGGTGTCTTCAAGGACTATACAGGTGAAAATATCTTGTTTAACAAACGTGTATATATATATTTAATCCCCAACACACACACACAGGACCCCCTGTTCCGTTTCTTTGAGCGCGAGGTGAAGATGGGCGCCCGCATGCTGCAGGAAGTACGTCAGGACCTGACTGATGTGGTGCAGGTGTGCGAGGGCAAGAAGAAACAGACCAACGACCTGCGCACCCTCATCAACGACCTCGTCAAAGGTCCTCTCATTCTCTACACAAGATCGTCTTAGTTTTACCATTACATCTAATATGGTTACATAGTGACAATGTGTGCGAGTATGGTAGGATTACGGTAATAGTCAATGGCCCAAATCCTAATTTAAGATCCACTTTCATTTTCATACAAGTCTTCCGTTGACATCAATGGATGATTTACTTAAGGGTCAAAAGTTAAACTCGTGCAACTCGAGTTAGGATTTGGCATATTGTCTCTGCAAGGTGTCCCAGTGCTAACGGTGTGTGTCTCCAGGTATCCTGCCCCGTAGCTGGTGCCGCTACACCGTGCCCGCCTCCATGACTGTCATCCAGTGGGTGGCCGACTTCAGCGAGCGTGTCAAACAGCTGCAGGCTATCTCCCAGGGAGCCGCCAGCGGGGGCGCTAAGGAACTCAAGGTGTTCATCTGACCTCTATATTAAAGGGATAGTTTCCTGACCTCTTTATTAAAGGGATAGTTAATCTGACATCTATATTAAAGGGATGGGTTCCTGACATTGGAAGACCTAAGTGGATTTGGTGTTGCCTTAAAATGATTCCATGAACGTAGACGGCCAGTTTGCCTAATTCGTTAGGTTAGAATATTGCTAATGTTAGCATCCCATTGGATTTTATTCATTCAAGTCTGAATGAATTTAACTACTTTCAAAGAAGTCCATGAACAATTTGTCACTTTTTAGAGTTAAAAATAAAGCCACTCTGGAAGCTATCCCATTAATGGGTGATTTGCAATGAATTGATACCATAATTGACCCAGGAACTTGACATTGGACACGGTATTGGACTCTTAAGCAGTAGTGTTACCCATAATAACTCTCCACCCACTCTGAATCAATGTATTTTCCCCTTTCCTGTCCAGAACATCCATGTGTGCCTAGGCAGCCTGTTTGTCCCCGAGGCTTACATCACGGCCACCCGTCAATACGTGGCCCAGGCTAACAGCTGGTCCCTGGAGGAGCTGTGTCTGGAGGTCAACGTCACCACCGCCCAGGGGGCCGCGCTCGACGCCTGCAGCTTCGGCATCAAAGGTCTGCTCTCTGTCTATATTAGTGTACAGTACCAGTCAGGGCATTGGGTATTCTCACCAGAAAGCAAGAATTACAACACCGGCAGAACACCAGCTACTTTTTAATATAGTTATGGTTTGGCTGTGATCATCCAGGGCTGGTTTCCTGGACCCATATTAAGTCTAGTCCTGGATTAAAAGACATTCTCAATGGAAAATCTCCATCGAAGGTGTTTAATTTATCCAATATACATGATCAACCTAAGTGACCTTTACGAACCCCTCTTTCTCCCCGACAGGTCTGAAGCTGCAGGGAGCCACCCACGGCAACAACAAGCTGTCTCTCTCCAACGACATCTCCACGGAGTTGCCGCTGACTCAGCTGCGCTGGGTGAAGCAATTGAGTGCCGAGAAGAAGCACATGGTACGTCTCAGAGCCACACAGAATATCGTGTATGGTACATGGGAATGCACAGATGTGAAGTTTGAGCTCAATACAACACTTTATGCCCTCAGGGGTATTGCCAGATTAGAAATATGAATTTTCTCCACATATAATAGACCAGACCTCACAGTCCCTTCAATACGTCCAATAGATAGATGGTTCATAGTGTGTTGGGAGCTAGTCCTAGTCATTCTCCAAATACCTTGAACATTGTGTACTGTTCCCTGTTCCCACAGGTCACTCTGCCCGTGTATCTGAACTTCACCAGAGCCGATCTCATCTTCACCGTGGACTTTGACATCGCCACCAAGGAAGACCCTCACAACTTCTACGAGCGTGGAGTGGCAGTGCTCTGCACAGAGTAGACTCCGCTCACCAGGAGACTGGGGAATTTGTTTTATTCATCATTCCTATTAATCACTTCGTAGTGTAGTCCACTTATGAAACGTAGTCTTTAGGGTAATGTAGTCCATACAAAATGTAGTTAGTCAAGTAACTAGTGGGAGAAGTAAAATTTGAATTTAACATGTCATTGGGAAGTGAAGAAAGTCTGAGTAATGTAGTCAGTTGGATTGTGAATAGAAAGTGAAGTTGGAAGAAGGTGAAAATGATTTTTTACGAAGGAATCAGTATGTTTTTATGATGGCGTAAAGATGTTGGTTAATGACATGTAAAATAAAGTATCAAATGATTTAATCGTTTGCTGGTTATTAAATGGCTAACAGTAACCGACTACCCAGTTTTATTTTTACTTATGGTCTATGATTTCACTGTTAAATCTTGACCAAGAATAGCACACCGAGCCAGTGTGCAATTACCATATTGCTGCTTACTTACGTTCACCTGAAAATATGGGATGGATGTCTATAAACCCAAGCGTTTTACATTCATTGTTCCGCTTTTCGTAGGCTGAATTCCAAATTTCACCATAATAGGATAATTGTTCATCCTTTAATATCTACAGATGATTCCTTGTTTGGAATGCACCCAACGAATTCCTATAAAGATTGACATTCAGGAGTTTGTATGAGGGGTAGCCGTCTGGCATTGTCAGACCCGATGGAGAGATGCCTTGTAACATGAAGGACACACACAAGATGCAATAAAATCAGTGAATATGCTTTGGTAGAACAGCTTTATTTGATATTAGTCTAAAGCAAATCAGTCTACCACTAATTTTTTTCCATAACTACCATACAATAGAACTAGCAAATGCATGATTTATTCAATCCCCCAATATATTTCACCACACCAATAGACAATATAGCAATGCAAATTAATATGGATGTTATTCCTTACATGCGTGAGAATTAAGTTCAAATTACTGTGGAAAAAAATTGCATCTGTTTTTAAGTAAAGGAATAACTTTCATACTCGATACATATTCTCCAAGTAAACTTGAATAGCCACAACTTTAACATCAATGTTTTCCAATAGATTATCAACTTGTTCTGCAAGAAAGAAAAAGATGTGGTCAAAAGTGCCCTTGTTTTTCCAGTTTCATGACCCTGTCCAGAAACCGCTCCTAGCCACCTGTGTAGATATGCAAGTGTTGGATAAGCAGTATTAAGCAATATGGTGTCTCTAGGCTAGGGGACTGTTTCTGGTCAGGGCCCAACTCACCTCAGGAGGAGAATCCCCAGTCTCCATTTTGGTGACACACTGCCTCTTCCTGTGGCCGCCATCTTGTGGTGTCTCTGCTCCTGGAAGACAGAATTTCCTTTTGAAGAGACCCCTGAGGGGGACAGGACTGTCAGGAGATTTCTCTGAAGTGCTCTCTGGTGTCTGGACATTGTGGACAGAGGTTGCTGCCCCCACAAATGTGAGAGACACTGGTGTGCAGGGGGAGGATTTAGTAGCAAGCACTCCTGAGTCTGCAGATGTCTCACCAACAGGGCCCCGCCCCTTGCTGTGGCTGCATGTCCATAGCTCAGAGTCACTTGCTGACCTCATCTGGACATCAATGAGATGCGGCTCCATTGGGCCATCCCTTAGACCACCACTTTTGATCACTTCTTTGAGGATGACAGTTGGAGGGTGATTGTTCCTTCTTTGGCTCCTGCCCCAATACCTGCAGCCTCCCTGCCTCGGTCGCCTGGGACCACCCATGGACTCATCCGAATCTTCTGAGCTCCCGTCATATGGGTCCAAGGACTGAAGCGAGATGGGTATTTTATACTGTAAGTATAGTATGTCCCCAAGGAATGTATGAATGTAAGCGATTTGCTCGTCAATGCTTGCGAGTTGCAATACTACTTACCAAAGAATGATACGAAAATCGTCCCACCGGTTTGTGTGTACATGTTAGCATCCTTTGAATGGGTTGTCTGCTCTCTGGCGCACTACTTGCACATCCCTGATCAGAGTAACATTGTAGAAACTAGTTAAAAAGTGCATAATAACATTGTGGTTTGGTGACTTAAATGTTATAAAAGCAACTATTTTAAAGGATTTTTAACCTGTATCAAAAGGTGAGGGTATGCTAGTCCTTGATCATGACTCGGTCCCAGTACATTACACAAGGCATTGCACAAAGGCATCTTCTGTACAAGGGAGTTTTGTTAGGAGTCGGATGCTCAATCTGAACATTAACATGCGTCGCTTGCGGTACAGTTTTGGAAATATAAGGAACTTAACTTTAATATCTGCGAGAAATAATAATATTTTTTTTTATGGTTAAATTGATACACCTTGATAGGATTTGTGTTTCCACGCGGCCATATCTCCATGTTACAGCGCTTGTTTACGGAAGACAAAGAGGTGACCACCATCTAGCGTGCTCCGACACCTGTGTGTAAACGTAACTCGGGAAGCGTAATTTCGTGGATGGAGGATGAAAAAAAAGATTGCAGTTTTGAAACTGCAGTAAAAGCACAGTAACTGCAATCAACTGTGGTATTTTGGACGCAGTAATTGCAGAATAACTGCAGTGACACTGCAAAATTACTGCAGTGAAAAAAACGTGTTTTGGCCGCAGTTATACGCTCTTTTTTTCGTACGGGTAGAGTTTGAGAGCTAAGGGCATGCATGCTCATAATTATTGTAGACTATGACTACCATAACATTTTACTGTCAGTCAAAAGGACATACAATGAGACTAATTCACAGTGCCAGATATTACCATGGTGCTGGTATCAGACCATCTTGGACTGACATCTGACTCGGAATCAGTACTGGACTCCACTTTACACAGCTCCTACAATAAAATAGGGGGAAAATAGCTATTACATATTACTCACTTCAAAGTTGTGGCACAATAAATGTTTACCTAGGCGACAGGCGTTGACTTTAACTGTCTAAAATATACCAAATGTACATACAAACTGCATCTTTGAATTTCCTCACCATGTATTTGAATGCAAGCTTGTCCACACTACTGGGGCCACTTTGAACAAGACTGCCATCACGAAAACCTGCGAGTAAAATAAACCCATGTATATTTTATAAGGTAAACAATCAGTAGGCCTAACTAGAGTACATTTTTTTGTCATCACAATTAATCACGTGACCTCAATTGGCCTAGTGTGATGATAAAAGGCCCACCTTTTTTTTTTAAACATTGGTTAAACTCGTCACGTTTAAAGTGTTCTATTCGGATGAAAACTTAGTATGTGCATAAGTCTGTATGTGTTCGGTTTTCATTGCCATCTGTAAACACTGACTCAATTACCCAAAATTACCTGAACGTGAGTGTTGTTGCTGCGGGTTCGTTGTCGCCATGGTACTTTTTGATTGACCACCAACTTCACAGATTTGGACAGGTGCGCGTTGTCAGCATCTCTGCTGACTGCTGTGAATTGATTGACTAGTTTCTCAGTTTATTGGTTCACTTCACACAGATGATTTCACCTTCAAACCTCGTTTACCAAGGTGAGCAACGTGAGTTGCC
The DNA here is from genome assembly GCF_020615455.1 of Coregonus clupeaformis. Taxonomy (NCBI): domain Eukaryota; kingdom Metazoa; phylum Chordata; class Actinopteri; order Salmoniformes; family Salmonidae; genus Coregonus; species Coregonus clupeaformis. The sequence continues at coordinate 6,336,329 of NC_059212.1, read as the reverse complement.
AGTATTAAACTTCAATTGGAACAAATCATCCTACATACATGAAACGTTTTTTTAAATGGTTTTCTTCTGTTCTACTCCTGGATATTTTAATACGTCACACTCACTGGCGCGAGTCGACTCCACTTTACCCATGAACCGCAATGCGCATGCTCCGTGCGTAAAGATCCGGGCTCTAGGAAGGATGAATGTTATTGTTAATTTCAAAGATGGCGGCGGCGGAGGGAGGAGGGAAGGAGATGAACGAAATTAAAACTCAGTTCACTACACGGGAAGGCGTCTATAAACTCCTCACTCACTCCGAATATAGCCGTCCCAACAGGGTGCCGTTTAATTCCCAGGGTTCGAACCCCGTCAAAGTCTCCTTCGTCAACGTCAATGACCAGTCTGGTAACGGCGACAGAATCTGTTTTAATGTGGGCCGGGAGCTGTACTTCTACATCTACAAAGGAGTTAGAAAGGTAGATAAACATTATGCTAACAGTCGTCTTGCTTATTATTGGTGTGTCTTAATTGATGACCACAGGTCAGTGTTGTCCAGTTTGCCTGGTTTATGACTAACGCAGAGCACGGTGTCCTATAGCACCACAGGTCAGTTCTGACTGCACAGTCCACCTCGTCCAAAAGTGTTGTGGTACGCACCGCGAGCCAGCTAGCCAACTAGCAGACTGGCTAACTCTAATCTGACAGTCACAGTTAGGCCGTAACACCTATCAATGCACAGTGGACATGGTGGACATTTTACTAGAATCACAATATTGGCAATGAATGCATGCTCGTGAAATCACAAGTGTGACCTCTACTTCTACTTCCACTTGGGTGATGACTTACAGTGCACGGAGGCGCTTTCGGATGTGACCTAGGCAAGCTAGTCTTGACGGGTGTCAAGCTAGCTACATGACTGCTTAAACAACAGTTGTGGAGTTAAGAACAAGGTGGTGTTGTGAATTAATTTGCACAATAACTTGCAAATTCACATACATATGAAGATGTTATTTGACCTCAATCTAAATCTGCGTGCAGGATTTCCATTGAATGGTTTTGCATCAACTTCCAATGACGTGTCAGCCTGGTGATGTAGGAAGTGCTTCCTGGAGATCATTCAGAGAGAGGGGCATCTTAGTGAGTGAGTCGCTCTGAACTTGTGGACATGACAAGTTGATCATGCAGGGCTTCAGGTGCTTGATCCTCATTTCCTCAGTGTGGCAGATAGCAGACCAAATCTATAGTTTTTCATTTTTTCCCAAGTGTGTAAACAGATCTGAACATCTACAATATTCATGAGGACTATACAGGTGCATAAATACTAAAGCGTGTACCTTTCTGACATTCCCTAGCTGGGATATACTATATGGGCTATGGTTGGAAAAGGCCTATGCAAAAACAGCTGAGCTGACTGGAGACATGAAGTTACACAAGAAAACGTTCCAATCTGCTGATGGCGTGAACCATTCACTGTGCTAGTAAACTCACTGTGCCCCTGAGGCATTTTGAATAAAGCACAAACCCAAGAGGCTAGAGTTGCATGCCCTGGTCTGATTCTTTATGTCAGTATTGTTCATAACAATCAGCAGCGAGCCCCCTGAGACACCACATTGTCATGTAGGCCTTATTTCAGGAATATATTTTTTGGGGGTGTCTTTGATTGTACTGTAATGCACTTAAACTATTGACTTCAAAGACTGCGTCATAGACCTAGTTGCCATTTCAAAAGGCCTTTCATATTTGCTGTCATGTTCAAAGAATTCTGTGTCATCATGAGCACTCTACTCATGTCGGCTTCATTGCTTGTGCATGCCACCCTTGATAATTTGATCAAGAGCCGAAAACATGCAACACTGAAAAGGTTACTGCCATAATCGTATCTCGCTGTTTTATTTTTTTGTATGCTTTTCTTTCAGGCGGCTGACTTGAGCAAGCCTATTGACAAGAGGATATACAAGGGAACACAGCCCACATGTCATGACTTCAATCACCTCACGGCCACGGCGGACAGCGTATCCCTGCTGGTGGGCTTCTCGGCAGGCCAGGTGCAGCTCATCGACCCCATCAAGAAGGAGACCAGTAAGCTCTTCAATGAGGAAGTAAGTTGGCAGGAAAGTCTCAAAAGGAATGTAAAGCCACATAAAACTGTGATTGAATTTGTGGCAGGACTAAAACCACCATAGATTTGGGGTAGAGATGGAAATGGCGTTTTGTTACTGACTTCAAATGTTCTGTTTTTTGACGTAACTCGGTGAAAGACATTGTTGCTTACAATTGAATTTGAACATTTTTGTTCCTTCTCTCCCAGAGACTAATAGACAAATCCAGAGTGACTTGTGTAAAATGGGTGCCCGGCTCGGAGAGTTTGTTCCTAGTCACTCATTCCAGTGGAAACATGTACTTGTACAACGTGGAAAACACGTGTGGCACCACGGTTCCTCACTACCAGTTGCTCAAACAGGGCAAGAACTACTCAGTGCACACGTGTAAGAGCAAGTCCACGCGCAACCCTTTGCTCAAATGGACGGTGGGCGAGGGAGCGCTTAACGAGTTTTGTTTTTCACCCGACGGGAAGTTCCTGGCGTGTGTGAGCCAGGACGGCTTCCTTCGGGTCTTCAACTTTGATGCGGTGGAGCTGCACGGGACCATGAAAAGCTACTTTGGGGGTCTGCTGTGCGTGTGCTGGAGTCCGGACGGAAAGTACATTGTCGCGGGGGGCGAGGATGATCTGGTGACCGTGTGGTCATTTGTCGACTGCCGGGTTATCGCGCGCGGTCACGGACACAAATCATGGGTCAGCGTGGTGGCGTTTGACCACTACACGACCAGCGTGGAGGATGCGGACCCTATGGAGTTCAGTGGCAGCGACGAGGACTTCCAGGACCAGATCCACTTTGGTCGCGACCGGGCCAACAGTACGCAGTCCCGGCTCTCCAAGCGCAACTCCACGGACAGTCGGCCAGTACACACCACGTACAGGTTTGGCTCAGTGGGCCAGGACACTCAGCTGTGCTTGTGGGACCTCACAGAAGATATCCTTTTCCCTCACCTCCCGCTTTCCCGGACAAGAACGCACACCAATGTGATGAACGCTACCAGTCCCCCGGTGGGAGGGGGTTTGGGAGGCGGAGTCGCTGGTGGCGTAGTGAACAATGGGAGTAATAACCCTAGCACGAACGGCAACAACAGCGGCGCCAACACCCCCAGTAACTCCCTCCCCTCTCCCCTGCCACGCTCCAACAGCTTACCGTACTCGCCAGCTACGACTGCCAACAACAAGAGCAGCGTCATGGACAGTGCCATTGCCTCGGGTGTCAGCAAGTTTGCCACGCTCTCCCTTCACGATCGCAAAGACCAGCACCATGACAAGGACCACAAACGGAACCACAGCATGGGCCACATTAGCAGCAAGAGCAGTAACATGCTCACCAAAACCAGAACAGACCCTGCAAAGACTCTGGGGACACTGCTCTGTCCCCGCATGGAAGACCTACCCCTACTAGAGCCCCTTATCTGTAAAAAGATAGCACACGAGAGACTGACTGTCTTAATATTTCTTGAAGACTGTATAGTGACAGCTTGTCAGGAGGGATTTATTTGGACATGGGCAAGGCCTGGCAAAGTGGTAAGTTCTTTTTGAATAGAATTTAAGTTCTGCTTAATACCCATGCATTTCTCTTTGTAGTAAAAAAAAAAAAAAAGTTAGTTTGGGCACAGCCAGGATCCATTTAGAAACTTTAGTATAATTGTGGACATTTTGGACAGCATTATGAGGTGTGGGGATCTCCTGCACATGCAGTATGTCACATCTCAAACTGTCTGTATGTGTGTGTTTTGTGTTCATCTGCCGCCCCATGCAAAGCCCACACATTTTCAAGATATGAATAATGTTTAGACATTCGTATGTTATGTACAATCAAGTCACCTGGTGGATAAGTAAGTGCACTTAGGCAGCCCTTGTTATCAGTGGAAAGAAGACATTGATCCCAACCGAGTGTGTTTGTGTGCATCGGCTTGAAAACACCCATATTGACTCATTACCATCCAACAAGGCACCGCAGCATTACCAAGCAAGACCTCTGCACGCTCACCCTCTACACAGATTCTTTCAGCTTTCTACGTTAATGCATTACATTCACTGCATCATCCACTCACTAACATTTGAAAGTGGGAGAAGGAAGATGAGGGTGATTCATTTGATGCTTGTGAACTTTCCCCAATGCAAATCTCCTTGTTTTCCTTTCCAGGGTTTATTGTCATCCCAAAACCAAGCTGTGTCTCCCAGTGGAACTGTAGTATAGCCCACACTAGTTCTGCTGCTAAGAAACCTCCATTACACCAGAGCCTGGTGATGCTCTTCACCCCACAAAGCATTGCAAGTGTTTTCCTTTCTCTTGTTACTTTTTCTATTCTCCTTTGTGTTTTTGGTTATCATTCATATGGCCTAGATGGTAGAAGTCTTCAAATACAGAAATGGAAATGGTGTGGAGCCATTTTGGACAGTGGTTCTAAAGTATTTTCTGGAATTTAAAAATGTTTTTCATTATTTCTCTCCTCTCACATCTCGCTAGACTGTTTTCTGGACTTCGTGCTTGGCTTAGTTAGATGCAAACCAGTCAAATTATGCTTGTGCTTAAAATGAGAGTTCACCCAACTTTCATCATTCCTATTTCTTACCATGCAAGTGGTCCATGGGCCAGGAGTGACTGCCACCAGCCGCCACAGGCTACCGTAAAACAATGGCGTTCCATAGTGCCCACTAAAAACTGCACACAAAAATTAAGTCATTTAGCCTTTATGATTTTGAAGATGTGCCCTGTCAAAGGGTACCAAAGTCCAACTATTTTCTTGACCAAGCTACACACTGTCACAGGTGTTGGTGTGCCTTGTCTTCCGTTCAGAAGGCCGTCTCGGTCATCGTAGGTTTGGTTTTTGCAGTCACTCCTGGCTCACAGGCTGCATTCAAGGTAAGAAAAATATTAAATTACATTTGGGTGAACTCTCTCTTTTTATAGAATCTCCCCATTGAGAACTTTGCACAGATTTTGTTAGTTTTTCTGTTTGTTTTGCAACTACTATACTGAACAAAAAGTGTAAACGCAACATGAAACAATTTCAACGATTTTACTGAGTTACAGTTCATACAAGGAAATCAGTCAATTTAAATAAATTCATAAAGGCCCTAATCTATGGATTTCACATGACTGGGAATAAAGATTTGCATCTGTTGGTCAGATACCAACGACAACAAAAAGGTAGAGGAGTGGATCAGAAAACCAGTCTGTATCTGGTGTGACCACCATTTGCCTCATGCAGTGCGACACATCTCCTTCACATAGAGTTGTTGATTGTGGCCTGTGGAATGTTGTCCCACTCCTCTTCAATTGCTGTGCGAAGTTGCTGGATATTGGCGGGAACTGGAACACGCTGTCGTACACGTCGATCCAGAGCATCCCATACATGCTCAATGGGTGACATGTCTGGTGAGTAACGCCACGTTGGTCCCATTTTTCATGAGCTGAAATAAAAGATCCCAGAAATGTTACATACGCACAAAAAGCTCTCATTTTGTGCACAATTTTGTTTACATCCCTGTTAGTGAGCATTTTTCCTTTGCCAAGATAATCCATCCATCTGACAGGTGTGGCATATTAAGAAGCTGATTAAACAGCATGATTACACAGGTGCACCTTGTGCTGGGGACAATAAAAGGCCAATTTAAAATGTCCAACAAAGCTGTTGCCAGAGAATTGAATGTTCATTTCTCTACCATAAGCCACCTCCAATGTCGTTTTAGAGAATTTGGCAGTACATCCAACCAGCCTCACAACCGCAGGCCATAGACCACGTGTAACCACGCCAGCACAGGACCTCCACATCCGTCTTCTTCACCTGCGGGGTTCTCAGGAGTATTTCTGTCTGTAACAAAGCCCAGTGGCTGCGCCCCTGCCCAGTCATGTGAAATCCATAGATTAGGGCCTAATTAATGTATTTCAATTGACTGATTTCCTTCTATGAACTGAACTGTAACTGTTGCATGTTGCGTTTATTTTTGTTCAGTATAGTTTATTAGAGGGAAATGGCTTTACATTTTGGGTGTGCGAGAAGAACTCTGACAGCTGTTCGGAGGAGAAATTATTTAAAACCTTTTATATCTATTAAAGGAAAACTCCACCCGAAAACTGTATTTTGGTTTTCAAGATGTGTAACTTTCAAAATACAACATACCGGCTGTATTTCTGTATTTTGAATTATATATCTTGAAAACCATGCAAAATATTTTGGGACTATATCAACAATGGACTAATGAAACAAATACCAAAATATCGTTTTTGTGTGTAGTTTTCCTTTAAGCATTTATTTTAATTATTTCAGATTAAAATCTACCCTGTATCGTATTATATAGGAATTCAGTGAGTGATTGGGGCAGAAGCAAATTATTACTGTAGTGGAAGTTCTTATCATTTTAGGAAATTGTTATATTTCTAATGCAGAAAAATATACATATTCATGATATTAAAATTGAGTGTAGATTTCTGTTTTCTTTTCTCTTGGTCAAAATTCATCCATATGTATTTTGATATAGGATTTTCTCTTGGTCAAAATTCATCCAGATGTATTTTGATATAGGATATTAATGTATTAAATGCTCAAAAGAAACGCTTAAAATAATCACAATGTGCAGAAGTCAGACAAAGCAGCTGTCAAATGTGCAAATATTATGAAGCTCAGGAAGTCTTGTAGACTAAGAAAATATATATTTTGCTTACCATCAGCAACGCTTTTCTATGTGTCCCTAAAGACCCACCGTAGGACGTTTTTCCGTGTGACGCCTATTTAAGGAGTTAAGTGACTCCACACTAACCACAGAAGGAACAAATGGTGAAGTGAATATATTTTTTGATTGTGGTTAACATTTAACATTTCACACTTTATTCTTCATTAAAAAAAGGTATATATTCTATTCCACTTGTATTGTTACTGATTTTGTTTGGCCATTATTGTGCAGATTGATTTTTATAAGTGCTTGTTGAAATGTTTTTACATTTGGGTTGTAAAGATAAGATACACATCATGGAACACACTTTCACTTTGCTTGTTCCCATACAATATGTGCTGGGGTACAGTGCATATGGAAAGTATTCAGACCCCTTGACTTTTTCCACATTTTGTGACGTTACAGCCTAATTCTAAAATGTATAAAATTGTTTTCCCCTCATCAATCTACACACAATACCCCATAATGACAAAGCAAAATGTATTAAAAATAAAAAACGGAAATGTCACATTTACATAAGTATTCAGACCCTTTACGCACTACTTTGTTGAAGCACCTTTTGGCAGCGACTACAGCCTCGAGTCTTCTTGGGTAGGACGCTACAAGCTTGGCACGCCTGTATTTGGGGAGTTTCTCCCATTCTTCTCTGCAGATCCTCTCAAGCTGTCAGGTTGGATGGGGAGCGTCGCTGCACAGCTATTTTCAGGTCTCTCCAGAGATGTTAGATCGGTTTCAAGTCCGGGCTCTGGCTGGGCCACTCAAGGACATTCAGAGACTTGTCCCGAAGCCACTCCTGCGTTGTCTTGGCTGTGTGCTTAGGGTCGTTGTCCTGTTGGAAGGTGAACCTTCGCCCAGTCTGAGGTCCTGAGTGCTCTGGAGCAGGTTTTCATCAAGGATCTCTCTGTACTTTGCTCCATTCATCTTTGCCTCGATCCTGACTAGTCTCCTAGTCCCTGCCGCTGAAAAACATCCCCACAGCATGATGCTGCCATCATCATGCTTCACTGTAGGGGTGGTGACCGGTTTCCTCCAGACGTGACGCTTGGCATTCAGGCCAAATAGTTAAATATTGGTTTCATCAGACCAGATAATCTT